>NW_012100499.1:187413-208705 GCF_000951045.1 Mandrillus leucophaeus | reverse complement strand
AGAGAGTGCAATGGTGTGGCTAGAACACATATTTCACAGAAACACAGAAGACTCTGGCTGATACTTCAAGCACCAACAATCTATATTTGTGCACATTCTCCTCTTTTTTCATCAGGAGCTTCTCTCCTTTATTCTCATTTCAATTTGGCCTCATTTCCACTCTACTCCACTAAAACTATTTATTTGTACTAGTATCTTAAAATGTAAACATTTAGTGTTAGTGAATGTATTTCTACAGGAAATGTGAACTAAAGAAATGGCTCTTTTGGACCACTAGGGGCAGCAGACAGAATAGGCAAGATTTGAACCAGCTATTCTTTCCAACTGGGTGAAGCCATCTTGACTTTGACAGGTGCTGCCAGGAAAAGGCACCTTTATAATCACCCTGGAGAGGATTTAATTTTTCTAAATGGAAATAAGAAAACTACTTTTTTCATTGTTGTTTCTTTTTCTTAATCTGTTATTCTATCTTCAATTAATTTCCCCTTTCTAAATGCTCTAGATGGAATTTGGGACTAACTATGGCAGAATTTGAGACATTTACATCCTGTGACCTTCAAACTTAGCTGGGTAATTGAATTGGTAGAGGACTGCATAAAACTGGCTATGCAAAATAAATAGGTACTTCTTTTATTTATCTCACAAGTGATGGAATAGCCCTGCTCATATTACTTGCTGCATGGTACATACAATGCTCTTAAGCACAACTTTATTAACTACTAACAGTAGCTCTGAGCTACTTGAGTAGCTTAACTCAAGGCAGGCAGTGGTACACCTTGGTTTGGAGTAGGTATGATTTTCAGTTCATTGTTCCTATTTACCTCTTTGAAGTGCACATTCGACAACTGCAGAGCTAAGGTGCAATGTGGAGAGTCTTGGCAGACGGAAAGAGCTGGGTTGTCAGGCATGGCATTCAGAAAACAAAGCCAAGTACCCTGGCAAAGTATGGTGTCTCCATGACCTGACTCTTACCCAAACAGACTGCATCCCGTTGGAATCACTTCTCTGACCATTGTTTTCTTTGGAGGGGTTTGGGCTGTTCTGGAGATAATATGATTAATCCTAATTAGCCTTGGCTTCAGAAATTAAGCTCATTGGAAGGGAAGACAAGCCTGGTTGACACTCTCCTGTAATTATTCCTTCAGGACTCCTCATCTTCTGCAGCAGCTCTACAAGTCCACCTTTTGCTCCCTATTTATGTGTTACAAAAATTATCATAGTATTTAAAAGACATTCTCATTATTTGACAAAATGTACATTGCTAAAGCCAGCAGATTCTATGGCTCATGATAAGCCGAAGTGTTTTATTTGTTTCCAGGTTAAAATGCTCTGTGAGAGAGATACTTGCCATTATTTTCATGAACAAATTCCCGGAATAAATTACTGCATATCTATGAAGTGCAGATAGGTTTCCTGGCTTCAAAAGGTTCTTAGAATGCTTCTCTGGTAGCAAATACATTTAACTTATTTTACATATTATTTCACACAGAGCATTGAATGAAACTATTCGTTACAAAAGTATCATAATTTAATGTTCCTGTATTTGTTGGGTAGATAATTTTAGTCTTCACAGGAGCAGTTAATAATTCTATCAAGTAAGAACTAATTCCTGCACTTTGTTTAAACTATTTAGTTTTAATCATAACAAGTTTCTTCCATGAAAGGCTATCAGTGTGAAATACTTGACAGGACAAGGTTATACCTATTCAATTACAGAAATATGCGATGTTCTTAAATTAACCATTGAAAACACAGGATTCTCTTTCTTATGCTTTAACAAACGTACTAATTTAATGTCCATATTAAATGCTCTATCCAGAATTTGCCATCTCTAAATTACTGAGCAATATGGAACATCAAGACATCTAATACATAGAAATAAGTGATAACATGAAAGAACGGTTCTCTTTAGAGTAGGACAGAGAAAACAAAAGGGAATACACATTGATCTTCAATATTAGATATCTCCCAGGCTACAAATTTACACTTCAGCACTTCAAATAAAATGTTTTTACCCCTCTCCTTTAACTTTCACCACTCTACCATTATTCTGCATTAGTCCCAAGGGTTTTTTTAAATCAATTTTAATAGGATAAAAAAGAGGAATGGTATAACAGAAACTTTTTTATCCACAAAGTCAAGAAGGTACTGTGGCCAAAGGAAGGAAGAGAACTTCAGGTGTGGCAACATTAACAAAACGTGATGAAGTAAAATAGTATTTGATAAAGACCTCTTTAGCAGAGGTTGCTAACACACTCACATAACACATATCAATTCTCCATGCCATAAAATGAGTAGAATTAACAATCAATCATAAAGCAAAAATTTCCATTCACTAAATTGTTTCCTTATAAATTTAAAAAAATGCATCAAAGGGTTCATTATTGAACCAATTAATAACTGAGTGATCTATTGATTAACTAGAAATAAAAAATACAGATCAAATTAAGTGTGCTCTTATTTTGCAAGCACCTGAGGGAGAAAGAAAAGCTACCCAGGTTGGATGATAACTTTGTGAATATTAATCCAAGCACTATCATTATACAGATAGGGATACTCAGGATAATGATGGCTAAATTTCTAAGTATTAGCAAAGGCAGACCTAGATCACCAACCTATGACTCTGCTTCTGGTCTTTTTTCCTCTGCATTTGAACAAGCAAAAGGAAATGCTATTTTATTGATAAAATTATTTATTTATTACATTTATTTTTTGTGGTGATATGGGCTGAAAATATAAACAAATTCTAGAAATGTTGAAATGAATGTATGATTTAAGATTAAATATAATTTTAAACAGAAAAAGAAAGATGTTTCAGGGCTATTTTTGAGGCAAATTGCCTGGGCACCATGGCTCACGCCTGTAATCCCAGCACTTTCGGAGGCGGAGGCGGGTGGATCACCTGAGGTCAGGAGTTTGAGACCAGCCTGGACAACACAGGGAAACCCCGTCTCTACTAAAAATAAAATAAAATAAAATAAGCCGAGCATGGTGACGCATTCCTGTAATCCCAGCTATTCAGGAGGTTGAGGCATGAGAATTGCTCAAACCTGAGAGGCAGAGGTTTCAGTGAGCCAAGTTCGCGCCACCGCACTCTAGCCTGGGAGAAAGAGTGAGACTCCATCTCGAAACAAACAAAAAAAAAGAGAGGCAAATAAAAAAATATTTAGACAAATTGTGATCTTGATATTTCTTCCAAAGGGCATAGAATAGAAAATGAATCTATCTTGGCTAGCATTTTAAATACATCTATTAAAATACACTGTTCATTAAAATGATGAAAGACATGTTCAAGCAAACTCTAAAGTACAATAATGTAATTAACTGGTGTAATACTTAAAATATTGTCTAAAATTTGTTATTGCAGTTTTTCTTCTTACAGAAAGATTTCTGTTTTAATGTATTCTGCAGTTACAGAACTTAGTCTCTACAGATGATCTCTTAGCTTGCTAATATTTATTTTAGTTATTTTTCTATTTTTACCAAGTTCAATTCACAAAGTTGGTAGAGAGACACAATTAATGTCACAAGTGATTCATGAATATTAAAAACAATTGTTGCAAGAGAATGCCATTAAGATAGCCAAGAGGGTAGCCCATTTGATAGAACATTCTCTAATTTTTTTTTTATATTACCACTACAAGTTGTTAGGACAATATTAATTCTCATAAGCATATTGTAGCATTACTAAATTGAAGTCAAATGTGTTGGCTTTGCAATTTTAAATAGCATCTAAAATTAAGCTATAAAAAACATTAAAAGAACAATTTTATGCAAACAGGCAAAATCTATTACATGGCCTTCCATGGAATGGTAATTACACCCAAAGCAAGGGCTAACTCAGTGTTAGGAGCCCGAGTCAGTGTTTATAGTTGTGAACCTCATCTTTTTTTTTCCCCAAAAGCCATGTGTACATCCACATGGCCTTTAAATAATCATCTATTAGGTTATATGGCTTAGTCAGTTATTTCTTTTAATTGAGGAAGAGAAAAAGATAGAAAAGCAGTCGAAGAGAGATAAAAGACCATGTTTCAAAATTACTGACAAATCAAAATAATCACAGTTGACTGTAAATACATGGATTTATTTCTGGGTTCTCTCTTCTGTTCAGTTGGTCTATACAAGTACCATGCTGTTCTGGTTACTTTAGCTTAGTAGCAAATTTTGAAGTAGTAAGTTTTTACTGTTTGCTTAGGATTGCCTTAGATATCTGGAGTCTTTTGTGTTACCATACAAATTTTAGGAATTTTTTTTCTATTTCTGTGAAGGATACCATTGGTATTTTGATACGGGTTGCACTGGTCTGCAGATCACTTTGACTATTTACGGTCCTTTGACAATATTAATTATTCTAATTCTTGAACTTGAGTTTTTTGAGTCTTCAATTTCTTTCATCACCGTTTTATAGTTTTAATTATAGAAGTCTTTTACATCCTTGCTTAAATTAATTGCCAGATATTTTAATTTTTATAGCTATTGTAAATATACTGCTTTCTTAATTTCCCTTCAGCTAATTTGTTATTGGTATACAGAAATGCTAGTGATTTTTTTATGTTCATTTGTATCTTGCAACTTTACTGAATTTATTGGTTCCAAGAGATTTTTGGGGGAGTCTCTAGGTTTTTTTCTGTATATAAGAAAATGTCATCTGTAATGAAAGACTATATGACCTTTCCATTGTTAATTTGGATGTCCTTTATTTATTCATACTGCCTAATTACTCTGGTGAGGATTTCCGGTACAGTGGTGAAAGTGGGGTTTCTTATCTTTTTCCAGTTCTTAGAGGGAAAACTTTCATGGTTTCCCCATTCGGTATGATGGCTACTGTGGGGCTTGTCGTGAAGAAGTCACATTTCCTTGCTTTTTCATGTTTATTATGTGCTTACGTTAACATCTGTACATCTAATGGAATAGTCATTTAACCCAGTTTTACGGAGTAGCTTTCAGAGGGAAAGATTTTTTCTCCATATAGATGTATCTGTCCTATAGTGTTGGTGGGGTGGAGGACTTTAACTCTGGTTCTGGGTAGGAGCAGTAGTGTAACATCTATGTAAGTTTTTCAGCTTTTTCAACATTAGCAGTGTCTGCAAATAACACAGTGGTATAGGCAGTTCTTGTTTGTAGACGCTGTGGTGTGGCCGTGCTAGAGGCGATGATGCTGGGGAAAGTAGTTTCCAGGTGCCTGTGTGGTTGGTGTATGAGGGTGCATGGTGGTTCTACTACAGAGGAAATGGAGTCACAAGTGGTAGCGGCATCAGGCTGTCAGGCTAGTTTTCTTCCGTTGCCCATTTTTTATTGTATTTATTTGTAGTAGTTTTGACACTGTAGTTTAATATTTCTGAATATTAACCATTATCAGACATGTGGTTCGTATTTTTTTTTTCTATTCTGTAGGTTGCCCTTTCACTGTACTCTTTATTTTGCTGCATGGAAGTTTATATGTTTTTAGTTTGATACAGTCCCATATGTCTCTTTGACTTTGTTGCCTGTGCTTTTGGTGTTATTTACAAGAAATGTTTTTTACATATCCAGTGTCATGAAGGTTTTCTCTACATTTTAAGAATTGTTTTTATATCTTGACATTCTACATAAAGATCTTTAATACATTTTGATTTAATATTTGTATATAGTGGTAGGTAGGGGTCCACCAATTTTATTCTTTTGCATGTGGATATCAAGTTTTCTGAACCCCATTTGTTTGAAAAGACTATCAGTTCCCTGCTCAGTACTCTTGGCACCCTTATATAAGGTAATATACTGCAGGGCTTATTTCTGGGCACTGCCTTTGGTTCCATTGGTCAGTATGTCTTTCTATATGATGCTGCTTTGACTTACTGTAGAGTTTTATAACATGTTTTGTAATTAGGACATGTAAGGCCTTCAGTTTTGTTTTTCATTCTTGAGATTGTTTTCATATTCGGTGTCCTTTGAAATTCCATGTGAGTTTTAGGATTTTTTAAATATTTCTGTAAAACATAGCATTGGGATTTTGTTAGACACTGCATTGAATCTATAGATCTCATTTAGTAGTATAACCTTTTTAACAATAGTAAGTCTTCCAATACATAACCATGGATGTCTTCCCATTTGTGACTTCTTTAATTACTTTTAGCAATATTTTGTAGTTTTAAGTGTGTAACTGCTTCTTCGCCTCATTGGTTAAGTTTATTTCTCAGTATTGTACTCCTTTTGGTGCCATTATAATGTGTTTATTTTCTTAATTTTCAGATTGCTCATTGTATGTTTATATAAATGCAACTGACTTTTATGTGTTGATTTAATATCCTGCAAATTTGCTAAAGTTATTTTCTGGTTCTCTTTTTAATCTTTAGGATTTTCAACATATAAAATTATGCCATCTGTTAAGAGATAATTTTACTATGTCCTTTCCAATTTGGATGAATTTGATTTTTTTTTCTTGCCTGATTGCTTTGGCTAGTTATTTGAGTACTATGTTTAATTACCATGGGAATTACATAAAAGATCTTATCATTATAATAATATATGCTAAGCTAAAAACAACTTTAATAGCATACAAAAGCTCTTTATTTATCCCCCTGTTCCACTTAGTTATTAATGTCACAAGTTATATCATTTTTGTATTGTGTACTCATTAACATGATTTTATTGTAATACTTATTTTTATGCTTTTATATTTATATTCTATCCTAGAATTAAAAGTGATTTTTCTACCCTCATTATAGTATCACAGGATTCTGGAATTCTGGATTTGTCTATATATTTACCTTTACCAGAGAGCTTTCTGTTTTTATATGCTTTTAGTTGCTACCTGGTGTTCTTCCATTTCAACTTAAAGAACTCCCTTTAGGATTTCTTGTAAGATGTGTCTACAGGGAATGAATTTTCTTGGCGTTTTTTGGGAAAATCTGTATTTCTCCTCCATTTTTAAATGACAGTTTTGCTGGATATAGTGTCTGGTTGGCAGAGTGATATGCTTTGACTTTGTTCCCACCCCTCTCTCTCATCTTGAATTGTAGCTCCCATAATTACCACATGTCATGGGAAGGACCTGGTGGGAAGTAACTGAATCATGGGGGTAGTAGGCGGGGGGGGGGTCTTTCCCATGCTGTCTCATGAGATCTGATGGTTTTATAAAGCGAGTTCCCCTACACAAACTCTCTTGACTGTTGTCATGTAAAACTTGACTTTGCTCCTCATTTGCCTTCAGCAATGACTGTAAGGCCTCCTCAGCTATGTTGATCTGTGAGTCAATTAAACCTCTTTCCTTTATAAATTATCCAGTCTTGGGTATGTCTTTATTAGCAGCATGAGAACAAACTAATACACAGAGTTGTTTAAATTTTGTTTTTTGAATTCTTTTATTTTTGTCCTCTTAGCGCTTAGTATATATTATCTCATTGTCTTCTGGCCTGTAAGATTTCTACCGAGAAATCCATTGATAATATTATAGGAACTCCCTTGTAGTTGATGAGTTGCTCTTCTCTTGATGCTTTCAAGATCCTCTTTTTGACTTTGATTTTTGACTATTTGCTAATAACTCAATAAGGGTATTTTTTGTTTTATAGTTGGAGTTCATTGTGTCTCTTTTATATGAAAAAGATAGCGAGAACAAGAGCAAGACTGAGCAAGACTGAGAGCAAGAAAGCACGAGTGAGAGACAGAAGAGCACCATGGCATGAAGGCCAGAAAGCAAAACAATACAAAACAAAAAACATGTACTTTTAAGTGGTAGGTTTGGGAAATTCATAAAAGAATTTTATGAATTTTCAGACATATTGATCTGATAATGAAATTGATAAGTAGTAGGCAATTAAGGTTTTAGAATCATATCCTCCAAAGTATCACCAGCTTAGACAAAACTATACTGTAACTTTTGAGACATAAAATAAATCTTGGGTCCTCATGGCTAATAGACAAGAAGTAGGCTGAAAAAGATTCTCAGATTCCTTGGAGACATTTTCACTTACGCCTTATCACATGAGTCCAGGGGAAATCTGGAGGAAGAGAAGACTTCCTGGAACCATAGAAAACAAGCAAATGGGGAGCTTCTCTCAATGAAAATAGAACCAGGGCCCACTGAAGGGGAACCTCCCATTATAATAGTAGGGAATGCTCATCACATCTGTCAAAAGGATTTCTGAATTTCTATGGGTCTGTGACTTCTGTGGGGGTCACACTTTTTCCTTCTCTGAATATGAGTGCAATCTTAACACTTATTCCCTCATGGTTTAATTCAACTAACTTTCCTTTTGAGACCATAAATCACTAAATTAAGAGGGGCCACATGCTCATCTGATGTGAGACATTTGCATATCACTCTGTAATAAAAAGATCTCTGCACATCGTCCAAAGATCGTGTACTTTGAGATTGCTTGCATGAGTCGATCGAAATTTTGGATTGTCTTCATTGAAGTGGGAATGAGTGTATTTCTGTGTATGGAAAGGAAAGTAAACAAATACATGGACAACAGAAGGTGGCCTGTCATTATTCCATTCACCAAATGAAATTATTCCCTTCACCAAATAGTTCCACCTTTGATTCTGGGAAAAAAGATAGAATGGCATGTCAGTTATTTTGGTGTCAGATGTGCCCATAAGACTAGCAATGTCTCAATAATGTGTGAGCAGACATACCAGATACTATTTATAGATGAAGACTCTAAGAGCCAGCGGGGACTTCTTGTACTCTATTCCTCCCTATGATGATAATGTTACAGATGGCAGCTGCTCCCTCATCTGGTGCCCAAAGTAGACACAAGTGGAGAAGGACCAAGCTGACTATCCTGTAAATAAATCTAGCTGGAATGGAAAAATACATATTTTTTTTTTTCTTTTAAGCTAATGAAATGTGTCGGCTGATGTTTCATCAGCATCAGCTAGTTTATCTTTATGAATATACTAAGTTAATTTTAATGAATAAACTTGTAATTTTTGTTTTATTTTTTCTTTTTTACCAACTTAAGTTTAGGGGTATATGTGCAAGATGTGCAGGTTTGTTACATAGGTAAACGTGTGCCATGGCAGTTTGCTGCACAGATCATTCCATTACCTAGATATTAAGCTCAGCATGCATTAGCTATTCTTCCTGATGTTCTCCCTACTCTTTTCCTCCCATCTCTCACCCTCCAACAGGTTCCAGTATGTGTTGTTCCCTCGATGTGTCCACGTGTTCTCATCATTCAGCTCCCACTTATAAGTGGGAGTATACTAAATATCATGCAGTATTTGGTTTTCCCTTCCAGGATTAGTTTGCTGAGGCTAACAGCCTCTGCTCCATTCATGCCTGTGCAGAGGACATGATCTCATTCCTTTCTATAGCTGCATAGTATTTCATGGTATATACATACCACATTTTCTTAACCAGTCTATCATTGCTGGGCTTTTAGGTTGGTTCCATGTCTTTGCTATTGCAAATAGTGCTGCAATGAACATATGGGTGCATGTATCTTTATAATAGAATAATTTGCATTCCCTTGGTTATATACCCATAATGGAATTGCTGGATCAAACAGTATGTCTGCATCAAGGTCTTTGAGGAACTGCCACGCTGTCTTCCACAATGGTTAAACTAATCACACTCTCACCAACAGGGTAAAAACATTCCTTTTTCTCCACAACCTTGCCAGCATCTGTTTTATTTTGACTTTTTAATAATAGCTATTCTGACTGGTGTGAGATGGTATCTCAAAATACATCATTGCAGTTTTGATTTGCATTTCTCTAATGATCAGGGATGTTGAGCTTTTTTTCATGTTTGTTAGCCAAATGCAAAAGTAGGCAAAGGACATAAACAGACACTAATAAACTAATTTAGTTTTTGAAACAGTTTTAGGTCTACAGAAAAATTGAGCAGAAAGTAGAGTTGCTAGAAACCCTCTCACTACTTGATTTTCCCTATTACTAATATCTTGTGTTAGTGTGGTACATTTGATACAATTGATAAGGTAACATTTATACCTTAAAATTAACGGAATTCCATAGTTTACAGTAGGGTTCAGGATTTATGTTGTATATTGTATGCACGGAAGTATGACACATGGCAAATGTATGGCATGTATCTGATATTTCTTACAGAATAGTTTAACTGTTCTGAAAATTCCCAGAACTCCACCTATTCATCACTTTCTCACCCCTGCCTCCCACCCCTTGGAAACGACGGCTCTTTTTTACAGTCTCCGTAAGTTTCCCTTTTCAAAATTTAGTGAAAATCATACAGTATATCATCATTTCAACTTAGATTCTTTCACGTTACAAAATGCATTTAATGAATATTTTTTATTAAAGTAGAGCCATCCATAATTATCCAACCAAAAATGAAACAAATGGTTTCTAAGATTACTCAGAAATTGTTTTTTGTTTTTTCTTGCATAACCAGATTAACAATTATGAATATTTTCTAATTTTTTAAATCGAAGGATAGACAGATAGATAGATAGATAGACAGACAGACAGACAGACAACTGTTTTCATCCATTCATTGATCAATGCACACTTAGGTTGGTTCCATATATTTGCAATTGTAAATTGTGCTGCAATAAGTATATGCATGCAGGTGTATTTTTTTATATAATGACTTATTTTCCTTTGGGTTGATACCCATAAATGGGTTACTGTATCAAATGGTAGATCTACTTTCAGTTCTTTAAGAAAACTCCATACTGTGTTCCATAGAGTTTGTTCTCATTTACATTCCCACCAGCAGTGTATAAGCATTTTCTTTTCACCACATCCATGCCAACATCTGTTGTTTTTTGAGTTTTTAATAGTAGCCATTCTTGCAGTAGTAACGATGTATTTTATTGTGATTTTAATTTGTATTTAATTTGTATTTCTCTAATGATTAGTGATGTTGAGAATTTTTTCATATGTCTGTTGGCCATTTTTATTTCTTCTGTTGAGAAATATCTGTTCATGTTACCTGTCCACTTTTTGATGGGACTTCTTTTCTTATTGATTTGTTTGAGTTGCTTGTAGATTCTAGATATAAGTCCTTTGTTGGATGCGTAATTTGCCAACATTTTCTCCCATTCTGTGGGTTGTCTGTTTGCTCTGATGATTACTTCCTTTTTAACTTTTATTTTAAGTTCAGGGGTACAAGTGCAGCTTTGTTACACAGGTAAACTTGCTTCATGGGAGTTTGTTGTACAGATTTAATCACTCAGCTATTAAGCCTAGTACCCATCAGTTATTTTTCCTGATCCTCTTTCTCCTCTCACTCTCTACCCTCTGAAAGGGAACAGTGTGTGTTGTTCCCCTCGATGTGTTCATGTGTTCTCATGATTTAGCTCCTACTTATAAACGCGGACACATGTAGTTGTTTTTCTGTTTCTGTGTTACTTTGTTAAGGGTAATGGCCTCTAGCTCCATTAATGCCCTCAAAACAGTCACATACACCAATGGAAGAGAACAGGAACTCAGAAATAAGACTAAACACCTACAACTATCTGATCTTCCACAAAGTTGACAAAAACAAGCAACGAGGGAAAGGATCACTTACTTAATAAATGTTTCTGGGATAACGGGCTAGCCATATGCAGAAGATTAAAACCAGACCCCTTCCTTACACCATATACAAAAAGCAACTCAAGATGAATTAAACATTTAAATGGAAAACCCAAAACTACAAAAACCCTGGAAGACAACCTAGGCAGTACCATTCAGGACATAGGCATGGGCTAATATTTCGTGATGAAGATGCCAAAAGCAATTCCAACAAAAGCAAAAATTGACAAATGGGATCTAAACTACAAAGCTTCTAATTATTTCTTTTGCTGTACAGAAGCTTTAATTAGGTATCTTTTATTAATTTTTATTTTTGTTGCATTTGCTTTGGGGGCCTTTGTCATGGTTTCTCTGCCTAGACCAATGCCCAGAAGAGTTTTTGCTAGGTTATTTTCTAGAATTTTCACAGTTTCAGGTCTCAGAATTAAGTCTTTGATTTATTTTGTATTGATTTTTCTATAAGGTGAAAGATACGGATACAGTTTTACTCTTCTACATGTGGCTAGCCAGTTTTCCCAGCTCCATATATTAAATAGGGTGCCCTTTCCCCAATGTTTGTTGTAGGCTTTGCCAAAGACTAGTTGATTGTGTTCTGCTCTTTATAAATTTGCTCTTTATAAATTACAGTCTAAGATACTTTGTTAAAACAGCTCAAATAAATGCTAAAAATGCCTAAAGCATGGATTCACACGTACACACAATTTATTAAATAAATATAACCATATATCTACAACACAGGTCAACACACAACAGAAGCCCCTACTAGATACTATCACTGCCCTAAATTTTGTGTTAATCATTTCCTTTAAAAAATCTCATAGTTATTAATCTCTAAATTATAATGCCCAGTAGTGCATTTTTGCATTTTATATGAATA
The DNA here is from genome assembly GCF_000951045.1 of Mandrillus leucophaeus. Classification (NCBI taxonomy): domain Eukaryota; kingdom Metazoa; phylum Chordata; class Mammalia; order Primates; family Cercopithecidae; genus Mandrillus; species Mandrillus leucophaeus. Next base: position 196,344 of record NW_012100499.1, on the reverse strand, counting down.
TAAGTATAGTACTTGTTCTTCAGCAACTTGCTTCTAAACTTGCTTCAATAGTGTGTTTGTGAAATGCATTCATGTAATTGAATTTAGCTATATATTATTTGTTTTCACTGTTAGGTGATATTTCCTGAATATGTAACTGACATCTTTTAATGCATGCTAAATGTCATTTAGTAGACATTGTCATAAATAGACCAAAAATTCTAAAAGAAATCTGGACCTGGAAATTATTGACATATAAGCAATCAATAAAATCCATGGGTACAGAAAAGATTGCTTGGAAGGAGTGCATAAAATGAGAAGAGAAGAGTTTGTAGCATTGCCAGGAGACACCAATAGTTAAACAAGGAAACAGAAAGATAAACTTGAAAGGGAGCCGTTAGCCAGAAAGAGGGAATATGAAGAATTAAGGATATAAATGAAGTCCATGATAATGTGACCACAGAGAAGTGAAGTAAGGACAAAACTGCTATAATTGTTCAATTAGGAGATGTCTGGTGAGTGACTTCACTGGAGTAATGGAGGTAGGTAACAGCCTAATTTCTCTAGGTTGAGGAGTGTATAATGAATAGTGAAAATAAGAAGAGATCTATTTTTTTAGAAGCTTGCATGTAAGGAGAAAGAGAAATATAAATTAATCATTGAAGCAGGATATTAAGGTGAGTTTTCTGTATGTTTTGTTTTTAAGATAGAAAAGCGTGAAGCACACTTATGTGCCGGAGAAAAGCCCACTAAAGACAACCAGCCATTGTTATGAAGTAAAACTGGATGCCTTAGTTCTCTGTAGACAGAAAGGACAATACAGAATTAAGCCTCAGTCTAAAAATCGCACAGATTATTATTTATTGTCATTTTCATGGATTACTTTCTAATAAATTGAGATTTCTTCCAATCTGAATACTAAGTAGTCATTTAAGTTTTCAGTATTTTGATTTAGTGATCCTCTTCTGCTTTTTAAAATTTTTTAAATCAACTTTATTGAATTATCCTTTAATTCTTTAATAATTCAAAGCTAAAATTAATTTTACGTAAAATTAGATGAATTTTGGCAAATATATATAGTTAATTATGTAATGATATAGAACATTTTCACAACCTCAAAAGTTCCCTCTTGTACTTTTCAATCAATCTACCTGCTCCCTCCCCAGGACAATTACTGATCTGCTTTTTATCCATATATTATTAGAGAATCCCATGTAAATTAAATCATACAGGAGAGTATATACTATATACTGCATCTGGCTTCTTTCACTTTCCATGGTTGTGTGTATCGGCAGTTTGTTCTTGTTTATTATTGATTGGTATGCAATTGAATAAATACGCTGCAAATGGTTTATCCATTTACCAGTTAGAAGGACATCTGGCATGTTTCCAGTTTCTAGCTGTTACTAATAAAGCTGGAATGAATTAAAATTCGAACACGAATCTTTGTATGAACATATATTGCTATTTATCTAGGATAAATATTTAGAATTGCTAGGTTAAGTGTCTAATTTTGTTAAAAAGAACAAAAGTATTTTTCAAGATGGTTATTCCACTTTAAAGCATTCCCATACGCAATTTATGAGAATTCTAGTTGTTCCACATCCTCACCATGTAGTTTTGTCAGTCTTTGTAATTTTAGCCATCTAAAGATGTATAAGTATGATGTAGTGTATCATTATGGTTTTAATTTCCATTTATCCAATGACTAATAATGATGAATATCTTTCTAAGTGTTTATTTTCCATTTTAATATCTTCTTTGGTAAACTTTTTAATTACCCATTTTCATCATGGTGTAGTGGTACAATATTATTTACTAGATATTTTCTTCAGATTTTCTACAGATTTATATAAACTAATTTATGTTTGTCTATGTGTGTATAGTTCTATGCAATTTTATCACATGTAGATTTATCAAGGTATAGAACTGTTTCACCTCCAAAAATAAACTCTTTATGCTATGTCTCCATAATAACACCCTTCCCAATCTTGGTAATAAACAGTGATTTTTCAAGGAGAAAAAGTTTTAAATTGTTAATTATTTTCTAGTTCATGTTTCTTACATTGTATTTAGAAAACTTCTGCCTAACCCAAGATTACTATAAATTTCCTGAGTTTTCTTTGAGAAGTTTTTTTTTCTTATGATATATATTTTGTAATGCATTTTGAGTTGAATTTTTTCCTCGAGATATCTTACTCATATTTTTAAATTTATCATTGTGTCTTATATTCTTTATGCTATTAAAGTGCTTTTTCAAATTCTCAGTTTCACACATGGGTCGAAAATTTTCCTGCAGCTCTATCAGTTGTTCCAGACATTTTGCGACAGTTTATTTTCATCTATAGTGAGTTCAATAGTGTCCTCCCCCTAAATTCCTGTCCACTGTGAAATTAGGAATATGACATCTAGGAAGTAGGAGTAACGGTCTTTGGAGATGTAAGTAAAGATTCTGAGATAAGATCATCCTGGATTATCTTAGCTGGACCCTAAATTCAAAGATGAGTATTTTTATATGGGAAAGAAGTGAAGATACAGAAACAGACAAAAAGAAGGCCATAAAAAGATGGAAGCAGAGTTTGAAGTCACGTAGCTTCAAGTTAAGGATTGCCAAGAACTATCAGAAGCCCCTAAAAGCTAGGAGAGAAACAAAGGGGATTTTCCCTTAGATCCTCCATACAAAAATCAACCCGACTGACCCTTTCATTTCAAACTTCTGCCCTCCACAACTGTGAGAAAATACATTTATGTTGTTTTAAGACACCCAGGTTGTAATAACTATGTATGGCAGTGCTGGGAATACATCATCTAGCTATGGCAGCAATTTCCTAACGACAAAAATTCTGGGTTGCTGAGAGATAAAAGAGTACACAAGGCCTGGGATTTTTGTTTTTGTTTTGCTTTTTAGAGACAGAGTTTCACTCTGTAACCCAGGCTGGATTACAGTGGCACAATCAGAGTTTACTGCAGACTTGACCTCCTAGACTCAAGCAATTCTCCTGCCTCAGACTCCTTTATAGCTGGGACTACAGGGGCACACCACCATGCTTAGCAAATTTTTTTTAAAAATTTTTTGTGGAGACAGGGTCTCAATATGTTGTCTAGGATACAAGGCCTGTTCTTAAGTTACAATAAAATAAATATCATGAGAGCACAATGGGAACATTTCAGTCATGTAATAAAAATGCATCCAGATCACCTTTGTCAAAACTTATGAGCAGAAATTTTATCACCACAGGATCTCACTCTACTGCAAAGGTAATTAATGATTTGAAATATCCTGCAGGCCTCACTCTTTTCCACCAGGAATGTAGAATAACTTCACATTTCAATGAAGTCAATTTCTCTCTGTTGCATCTCAAATTCCATTTTTTTTCAGGTTTGAAACAAATGCTACTTAATTTAAAAGTAGAATTATACATTCTATGAGCCCAGTATCACCCTGATACAAAAACCAGGAAAGAACATAACAAAAAAGGAAAAACTATAGAACAACATCCCTGATGAACATAGATGCAAAAATAGTACTACACAAAATACTAGCTAACCAAATCCAACAGCATATCAAAAAGATAATCCACCATGCTTAAGTGGGTTTCATACCACGGATGCAGGAATAGTTTAACATATGTAAGTCAATAAATGTGATACACACATAAACAGAATTAAAAACAAAAATTGCATGATCATCTTGATAGACACAGAAAAAAAATTTGACAAAATCCAGCATCCTTTTATGATTAAAGTCCTCAGCAAAATCGGTATAGAAGGAACATATCTTAAGGCAATAAAAGCCATCTATGACAAACTGACAGCCAACATTATACTGAATGAAGAAAAACTAAAATTATTCTCCCTGAGAACTGGAACAAGACAAGGATGCCCACTTTCACAACTTCTATTCAACACAGTACTGGAAGACCTAGCCAGAACAATCAGGCAAGAGAAAGAAAGAGAGGGCATCCAAATCAGTAAAGAAGAAATCAAAGTGTCGCTGTTTGTTCATGATATGATCATATACCTAGAAAACTCTAAAGATTCATCCAAAAAGCTCCTAGAAGTGATCAATGAATTCAGCAAAGTTACAGGATACAAACTTAATGTACAGAAATCAGTAGCCCTGCTATACACGAACAGCGACAAAGCTGAGAATCAAATCAATAACTCAACCCATTTTACAACAGCTGCAAAGAAAAAATACTTAGGAATATGCCTAACCAAGGCAGTGAAAGATCTCTCAAGGAAAACTATGAAACACTGCTGAAAAATATCATAGATGACATAAACAAGTGAAAATACATTCCATGCTCATGGATGGGTAGAATCAATATTGTGAAAATGACCATGTTGCCAAAAGCAATCTATGGATTCAGTGAAATTCCCGTCAAAATTCTACCATCATTCTTCACATCATCATTAGGAAAAAACAACCTCAAAATTCATATGGAACCAAAAAAAAGTAACTCACATAGCCAAAGCAAGACTAAGCAAAAAAAAAAAACAAAAAAACAAAAAAACAAAAAAAAACACCACCACCAACAAATCTAGAGGTCTCACTTTACCCAACTTCAAACTATACTATAAAAGGCCACTGTCACCAAAACAGCATGGTACTTGTATAAAAACAGGCCTATAGACCAGTGGAACAGAATAGAGAACCCAGCAGTAAGACCAAATACAGCCAACTGATCTTTGAAAAAGCAAACAAAAACATGAAGTGGGGAAAGAACACCTTGTTCAACGAATGATGGGATAATTGGCTAGCCACATATAGAAGAATGAAACTGGACCCTCATCTCTCACCTTACACAAAAATCAACTCACATGGACCAAAGACTTAAGTCTAAGACCTGAAACCATAAAAATTCTAGAAGATAACATTGGAAAAACCCTTCTAGACACTGGCTTAGGCAAAAACTTTATGACCAAAAACCCAAAAGCAAATACAATAAAAACAAATAGATGGGATTTAATTAAAATAGACAGCTTTTGCACAGAAAAGAAATAATAGCAGAGAAAACAGACAACCCACAGAGTGGGAGGAAATCTTCAAAATCTATACTTCTGACAAATAACTAATATTTAGAATCTACAAGGAACTCAAACGAATCAGCAAGAAAAAAACAAAAATCCCATCAAAAAGTGGGCTAAGGAATGAATAGACAATTCTCAAAAGAAGGTAAACAAATGGCCAAGAAACATATGAGAAAGTGCTCAGTATCACTAATGATCAGGGGAAAAAATGAAATCAAAACCACAATGCAATACCATCATACTCCTGCAAGAAAAGAATGGTCATAATCACAAAATCAAAAATAATAGATGTTAGCAGGGATGTAGTGAAAAAGGAACACTTTTACGCTAGTGGTGTGAATGTAAACTAGTACAATCACGATGGATAACTTAAAGATTCCTTAAAGAACTAAAAGTTGATCTACCACTGATCCAGCAATCCCACTCCTGGGTATCTACCCAGAGGAAAATAAGTCATTACATGAAAGATACATGCACACACATGTTTACAGCATCAAAATTCACAATTGAAAGAATATGGAACCAGCTCATGCCCATCAATCAACAAGTAGATAAAGAAAAAAATATATATATACACACACATATATGTGTATATATATACATGTGTGTATATATATGTGTATATATATGTGTGCGTGTGTGTATATATATATATATGTAAAATGAAATACTACTCAGCCATAATAAGAAATGAAGGTATGTTCTCATACATAAGTGAGAGCTAAGCTATGAGGATGCAAAGGCATAAGAATGATACAATGGACTTTGGAAAGTTGAGGGAAGGATGGGAGAGGAGTGAGGATAAAAGACTACACATTGGGTACAGTGTACACTGCTCAGTTGATGGGTGCACCAAAATCTCAGAAATTACCACTAAAAAACTTATTCATGTAACCAAACACCGCTTGTTCCCCCAAAAACTACTGAAATAAATGATTAGTTTTTAAAAACTACAATGAGATGTCATCTCATCCTGGTAAAATTGCCTTATAACCAAAAGATAGGCAATAACAAATGCTGGTGAGAATGTGGAGAAAAGGTAGCCCTTGCACACTGTTGATGGGAATGGAAATTAGTATAACCACTATGAAGAAGAGTTAGGAGGTTCCTCAAAAAACTAAAAACTGAGCTACCATGTGATCCATCAATCCTACTGCTGTATATATACCCAAAAGAAAGGAAATCCATATATTGAAGTGATATCTGCACTCCTATGTTTGTTGCAGCACTGTTTATAATAGTTAAAATTTGGAAACAAACCAACTATTAATCAACATTTTCTTTATGAACGTATAAAGAAAATGCTGTACATATACACAATGGAGGGCTATTCAGCCATAAAATAGAATGAGATCCTGGGCGACAAAGCAAGACTCTGTCTCAAAAAAAAAAAAAAAAAAAAAAGAATGAGATCCCATCATTTTCAACAGCATGGTTGGAACTGGAGATCATTAAATAAAATAAGCCAGGCACAGAAAGACAAACATCACATGTTCTCACTTATTTGTAGGTCTAAAAATCAAAACAATTGACCAAATGGATATGAGAGTAGAAGGATGCTTCTTACCAGAGACTGGGAAAGGTAGTGCAGGGCTGGTAGGGAAGTGGGGATAGTTAATGGGTACAAAAACAATAGTTACAAAGGATGAGTAAAATACAAAGGATGAGTACTGTTTGATAGCACAATAGGTTAATAGCATAATTGCACATATTAAAATAACTTAGAGTGTAATTTGATTGTAACTCAAATGACAAATGTTTGCGGGGGTAGATACCCCATTTTTTATGATGTGCTTATTTCACATTGCATGCCTATATCAAAATATCTCATGTACTCCATAAATATATCCAACCACTATGTATTCACAAAAATGTTTAAAAATTAAAATTAAAAGAAACAGTTTAAAAAATTAGGATTATATTTTACATACTAGCATCACACTGTCATGTTATGATATCTTTCATCACTGCACATTAAGTTAATTGAATACCTGCCTGTTGGAAACAATTAAAAATCACTCCTTACAAGGACTGTATTTGAAACTGTGAGATAATTAGAAAGGACAGTGATAAAATTCTTATTATTGAAAGATAAAACTTAATACTGCTAATGTATTATTAAAAGTTGATATTGAATCAACTCTTTTTTCACTTATCCTGTTGCTTGCTTTCTCTTTCTTCATTGTTTGGCACCAGAGCAGACAGGATCCAGTGCAAGCTAACACCAGGGTCCAGAGGCTGTACAAATCCAGATGTGGGAAAAGGTTTAAATAGCTATTTTCAGGGCACCAACCTATGGTTATCAAGTAATAATAACAGGTATTATGTACCTCAGACCCTCCAAACTTTGTTTTCTATACAAGAAAAAAAGAAAAGGGAAAAAAGAATAAAGATTATAATGACAAAAATTCAGAACACTAACACTACCAAATCCTGGTAATACAAAACAATAGGAACTCTCAGTCATTGTTGGTGAGAATGGAAATCAGTGAACACACTTTGGAGGACAGTTTGGTGTGCTCGTATATTAATAAGACAAAATAAACTTTTATGATGATTCAGCAATAGCTACCCTTTTTATTTATCTAAAGGAGATGAAAATTTATATGTCCACACAAAAACCTGAAAATAAACGTTTATGGCAGCTTTGTTCATAATTGCCAAAACTTGAAGTAACCAAGATGCCTTTCAGTAGGTAAATAGATAAGTAAGCCATGATACATTCAGACAATAGGATATTATTCCGCACTAAAAAGAAATGAGCTAACAAGCCATGAAAATACATGAAGAACTTAAATGCATATACATAAGTGAAAATAACCAATCTGAAAACGTCTACTTTCTGTATGATTTCAACTACAATCATGCATCCCTTAATGATGGGCATATTTTATTAGTCCATTCTTGTGTTGCTAATAAAGACATACCTGAGACTGGATAATTTATAAAGGAAAGAGGTTTCCTTTTTTCTCACAGTTCAGTACAGTTCACAGTTCAGCATGGCTGGGGAGGCCTCAGGAAACTTACAATCATGGCAGAAGAAGGAGGAAACACATCCTTCTTCACAAGGCGGCAGCAAGAAGTAGAATGAGTCAAAGAGGAAAAGCCACTTATTAAACCATCAGATCTCGTGGGAACTCAGTATCATGAGAACAGCGTGCAGGTAAGTGCCCCATGATTCAATTTCCTCCTACCAGGTTCCTCCCATCACACGTAGGCATTATGGGAATTACAATTCAAGATGAGATTTGGGTGGGGACATGGTCAAACTGTATCATGTATGTTCTAAGAAATGTGTTATTTGGCAATTTCCTCGTTGTGCAAACATGATGCAGCCTACTACATATGACATAGCATACTACACACCTATGCTACATTGTACAGCCTATTGCTTCCAGGCTACAAACCTATATAGCATGCTACTGCACTGTAGGCAACTGTAACAAATGGTAAGCATACTCATTATCTAAACATAGAAAAGTTACAGTAAAAATACTGTATGACAATCTTATAGGACCACTCTCATATATATATATGTAGTTCATTATTGACCAAAATGCTGTTTTGCAACTCATGACTATTCATGGCATTCTGGAAAAGGCAAAACTGTGGAGACAATAAAAAGATCAATGATTGGCAGAGGCTAGGGGTGGGAGGACAGGAAGAATTAGGCACAGCACAGAGGATCTTCAGGACAATGAAAACACTCTGTATGATACTATAATCGTAGATACACGTCGTTATACATTTGTCCAAATCCAAAGAATGTACAACACCAAGAGTGCACCCAAAGTAAACTATAGACTTTGGGTGATAAGGAATTATTACTATTATTATGAGACAGACTCTCACTCTGTCAGCCAGGCTGGAGTGTAAAGACCAGATACCGGCTCACTGCAATCTCTGCTTCCTGAGCAA
>NW_012100499.1:182759-186548 GCF_000951045.1 Mandrillus leucophaeus | reverse complement strand
TGTGCAGAATCTTTATGTCTCTCATAAAATTCATATATTTCTGCTACTTCTAACGTTGCCAGGAGCAACTGTTCACAGCACAGGAAGCTTCACCTGTCTTAGGTGGTTATAGAAGAGCAACGCAGAGAAGTCCTAGAAACTCACCATCCTTGACTAAATTAAGAGTCTTATTCTCCTACATAGTTGTATCAAATATTTTCTAATCAATGTTAGGTACTGTTCTAAGTGCTAAGAATACAACTGATTGAAAGAGTCGAAGTCCTTAATCTCAAGAAGCCACATTAAGGCCAAGATAGAGAAGAGGAGGAAATTTAAAATAAAAAATACAAAATGATATGATGGTATATGTTGATGCATGATATGAACTAATGAATGGTAATATCAGATAGATAAAGGTCTCAGTGGTGGAGAAAGTGGGAGACAGGAAGAGGATAAAATATTTGAGCTGAGATCTAAATAAATAGGAACCAGACATGCAAAAATGTAAGAGAAGAGTAGCCTAGGTGAAGTAAAAACAGGGCCAAGGTCTTCTGAGGAGTCAGGGCATGGGGGAAGCTTAGTGAGGCTGTCCTTGTGTGCCAAGGGGTTTGAGTTTCTTGCTAAGTACAGTGAGAAACTTAGCAAGAGGTTGAAGAGCTGAAGAGTTTCAGTGATGGAGTTTCATGGTCTGATTTAAGGTTGCAAATGGTTACTATGATCACTATGACTTCTCTGTGGAGAAAGATTATGAAGAGGCAGGCAAAGAACAAAGAAGAAGTACGAAGGAGAAATGATGACGTGAATCAGGCAGTGGATGGAGAAAAACAACTGGGCCTAACAGGTATTTGAAGATAGAATCAATAAAATTTCTTGATAGATTTTATGGTAGCAAGTGACAAGTGAAAAAAAGATGAGAACCCAGGTTAACACCAAGATTAGTCTGAATCTTTGCATCAGTATTTTTGCATAAATGGCCTTAGGCTGTTGTTCATATCTGTCTCATCTTAACAATATATTTTGGGCGAACAGTTCTCCATGGGTCTCTCATATTTCTGTACCTCTTATGGGCATTGAATTCATCCATTCTGGCCTACCTTTTCAAAAGTTCTTATATAACAAATAGTCTTGGAAGATAGACATGATGTGCCCCTCAGGAACAACAATAAGAGGTTTGTTTACCCCTCGACACACACATATAATAAAAACCATGTTTTCCTCAGGGGCCAGATTCAGGGGCCTTACTTCCTCTTATACAAAATTTGGGTTTTTAAACTCAGGACTCCTCTCTTATAATGCAATTTATGTGGCCTTGTCATATTATCTGGGAACTGAGGCCCAGGGAACCTACACAAATGCTATACTCTTCATACTTCTATTACTTTGAGCAACAAATTGTACTTTGTCTTTGACCCAGTAGTTTCATGTCTTCTGCTAGCAGCATCCCTGAAACTGTGGCAGGCTAACTTTCCAGCTTGCAAGTAGGGCAAAATCTGACTGTGGTCTTTAATAGTTACCACTGGGGAAGTCTCAAGGAGGTAGGAGAAACTCTTTCTTCACTCTTATGCATCTAATGCAAAGAATCCATTGCATTTTCCAATGGATTCTTTCCTTATCCCTCACACTTTTCAGAAGCTTTAGTTACCAAGGAGCAATAAGACCAGATTTAGAGGGTGTTTTTTTGAACCTCAGCTTCCTCCCACTGGCAGTCATGTGAACTTGGGAAGCATATTTCACCTCTTTGAAATGTCAAAGAGACATTGCATCACACAAGTTAAACAGGTATGACTGTTGCAATGAGGGTCAAGATCATGTTGCAGAGAGAGATGAACTCAATTCTGTTAAGATAAAAGGTGGGAGATAAGCAAGTAGTGAAGTAGTGAAGGATGTTAGTGGAGAAGTTGGGCAATGTGATTAAGCCAGCTGTGTTTGCTAATTGGCACTTATCAAAGTTAGGTTCCTTCTCTCCCTCAGAGATGAGAAAACAGGAAACCTACTTTTTTTTTTTTTTTTTTTTTTTTATTATATGAAGTCTCATTCTGTCACCCAGGTTGAAGTATAGTGGTGTGATCTCAGCTCACTGCAACCTCCGCCTCCCAGATTCAAACGATTCTCCTGACTCAGCCTCCCTAGTAGCTAGGATTACAGGTGCCCACCACCATGCCCAGCTAATTTTTATATTTTTAGTAGAGACGGGGTTTCACTATGTTAGCCAGGCTGGTCTCAAACTCCTGACCTCAGGTGATCCACCGGCCTCAGCCTTCCAAAGTGCTGGGATTATAAGCCACCATGCTCGGCCCACCCTATCTTTCTGATGATTATATATTAAAGGAATAGCTCCCACATCCTTCAGAAAAACATTTTCTGAGTTGTAAAACTGACAAGAGGCTGGGAGAAGATTTACATCTCAAAAGAGCAGAGAAAGAATTTACAACTGCAAGTTTTCAAAAGCAAGTGCTCTAAGAAAAGGAAAGGCAGAGCCAATAGGTATAAAACTGTCTAAAGACTAGTCAAGCTGAAGGGACATTAAGGGGCTGTCTTTTTCAAAGCTTCTGTATCATATCCTCTAAACATTACCTCATCACATTGTTGAGGATGTTAAATAAAATGAGACATAGAAAGCTCTAACAAAACACACACACACAAGTTATTTTTTTAAAAATCCCGTATCTAGATCAATGAGTATGTGTGATAAGGATAGCTTTCAATATTGGAATCTTGATTAAGGGACAAAAATTTCCATTTGGCCAAATATTTCCATTTGACTAAAAAAAACTTATCTGTAGTATTGCCTACGCAATGATTTATGTGTCTTTTTTCCTAATGTATTCTATTTTGTTCTGTATTTGGAAACCATATGTCTCAAATATAACAAGGAATCTTGATGATCTAGCAAGATAGAGCATCACATAATTTGATCAATGAACTATTGTAGACTGAATGAAGGTACACATTGAAGACGTGGAAAACACAATATCATTTGAAGGGAAGATGTGAGGCGTTTGAAGGAAGATAAATATAGAAAGGACAGGACAGAATAAGAAAGAGATTAAGATAGAATGAAACTAAGTCAGGTTTAGTTTTGCAGTGTCCAGTATAAATCTGAGACAATCGCTGACTGGCTACACCCTCCTAGGGTAACTGAGAGGACCTCCAAAAGCTCTAGACAGAAATCTTCAGGTAGTTAAGCATGCGTAAAGTGAAAGGCTTGCTGCTTATGTACGTATGTACGGCCACAGATTTCTCACATTAGCTATGGGAGAGCAAGTAGCCAATTAAGTACTAGGATGAGAATCTAGATCAAAAGGAGAAATGTGGTGTCAGGAAGGTTTCTTAAGTTGGTTTAGCTATTTCAACAGAATGGAATTATTACATGATGCCACCACTTACCCAAAGTTAGCCTTTGGGTCAGGGCTTCCTCACTATAGTCCCTTCCATGGTCAACAGAAAGATGTTATAGGACCGGGGTCCCAATCCAGACCCCAAGAGGGGGTTCTTGGATCTCACACAAGAAAAATTCAGGGTGACTCCATAAAGTTAAAGCAAGTTTATTAAAGTAAAGGAATAAAGAATGGCTACTCCATAGAGCAGCCCAAAGGGCTGCTGGTTGCCCATTTTTATTGTTATTATTTGATGATATGCTATTCAAGGGGTGGATTATTCATGCCTCCCATTTTTAGACCATATAGAGGAACTTCCTGACATTGCCATGACATTTATAAACTGTCATGGTGCTGGTGGGAGTGTAGCAGTGAGGACGACCAGGTCAGTCTCATGGTAGCGAGGTAGCGAGGTAGGTGGGTGGGTGGGTAG
>NW_012100499.1:163729-182669 GCF_000951045.1 Mandrillus leucophaeus | reverse complement strand
GTGGGTGGGGGTAGGTAGGGAGGTAGATAGACAGATAGATAGATAAATAGATAGTATAAGATAACAGGGTATTTTTTAGGGGAGTTGACTCATGCAATTAAAGATGGTGAGAAGTCCCACAGCTGACCGTCTTCCAGCTAGAGAACTAGGAACTCAGAACCGGGGAAGCAAATGATACAACTCTCAGTTCAAAACTGAAGGCCTGAGAGCCTGGGTGCTGCTGGTGTAAGTCTCAGTGTCCAAAGGCTGGAGAACCTGGAGTTCTGATGTCCAAAAGCAGGGAAAAAAGGGTTTCCCAGCTGCAGAAGAGAAAGGCAGTAAATTCACCGTTCCTCTGCTTTTTTATTCTGTTAAAGTCTCAACGGATTAGGTAATTCCATTCTATATTGGGTGAGAGGAGATCTTTCTTACTCAGTCCACTGATTCAAGTATCAATCTGGAAACATTGCCACAGATATAACCTGGAAATAATGCTTTACCAGCTATCTGGGCATTCCTTAATTTAAACAATTTAACATCTAAAATTAACCATCACTTGCTTAAAAGAAGTGGAAAATCAACAAATTCATTGAAATTGGTGGATGATAGAAAATGGGTACTCAGCAGCTTGAATTAAGAACCCAATCTAACACCTGCCCATGTCTATTGTCTTGAAACCCCAAAAAGCAAGGAAACAACATAAAGCTGGTCTATGGGCTAACAGTTTGCAACTCCTAGTCTATCAACAACTATTAATACATCAAAATATCCTGGTGATTGACTAGGTTATTTTTATCATTATATTTAATAAAATGAGTAGCTAATGGGTTACCAACGAAGATTAAAAATATGGTACAAAGATTCATGGACAATCAAATTGTTATATGACCTTAAGCGAATGACTAAAATCTTCTTTGTTCAGTTTTCATTGAGTACTTATTATTCTATCAGGAGATCAAAACTAGTAAATCATATTATCACTCTACTATTAAGACGATACAGAAAACCTAGCTGTTTTTGACCCTAGGGGTAGAGAAAAAAGTGAGCAGCTAGCATTAATGGTTAACAAGTCAGAGCTGTCATTCAGCACTGTCCTGGGAATTCCCACATGTTAGCAGCATGTGATAATACCTTAGACATACTCCATGCTATTCAGCACATGTTCTTGAGAGACTATCAACAGAATATCAGGGCTTGTATGCATAAGATGTTTCTTTTTAAAAAACACATAATAACTTTTTTAAATATATAATTCATATATTATAAAATTCATTCTTTTAGCTTGTAAAATCTAGTCGTTTTTGATAATTCAGAGTTGTGCAACCATAGCAACTAATTCCAGAAAATGTTCATCACCACAGATGTCAATTATGAAATTAACATGATTAGAGAAAAATTAATACCTACAATCTAAATAAATTCAGTTACTAACTGAATGCAATAGGCAGAGGGATTTATGTTCTATACCAGGAAATGATTAAAAATCTCCCTGGTACCTAGGAAATCTAGGGAATTATAGCTTCTTGATATTTAATATCATTTTCTCTAGGTCTAATGGTTAGATGAACCAATGAGTTTTTAAAATAACAGAAATCCCACTCATATCCCTTGGTTCAATAGAGAGAGGTTATGTTGACAACTCCCTCAGGCCCTGATTTGTTCTCTGTTGAATTCAAACTCTATCTACTAGATGCCAGCACACCTAGTGGAAAAGTCAAATTCCAGGTGAGAAATTCCATATCAATAGTGACTTTTTAAAATTAATTGAGATTTATTTTGTATTCTGTTATTGTGAGTATATATCTAACGTTTCACTGGGAATAATTCAGGTATTAAAAATATCCTTCAAGCCTTTCTCAAATCCACAAATTAATTAATGTATAGAGATGCTTTTTACCAATAACTCACTTGGGAAAAGTGTTTATTAAAGACTGACAAGTCATCAGTAATCTCTGTTCCTCAATTATGGGTAGGTGATGACCTCAATTGAAGGAAATAAATGAGTTGTTTTGCATACAAACCTCTGTTAAGTCCAGGAGTAAATGAAATGAGAATCCATGGGAGTGGGCAAAGCCTTTGGGCCATAGCCAAATCATGAGTGAACTATCATTCACAATTGCTACAAAGAGAATAAAATACCTAGGAAGACAACTTACAAGGGATGTGAAAGACCTCTTCAAGGAGAAATATAAACCACAGCTCAAGGAAATACGAGAGGATACAAACAAATGGAAAAACATTCCATGCTCATGGATAGGAAGAATTAGTATCATGAATATGGCCATACTCCCCCAAGGTAATTTATAGATTCAATGATATTTGCATCAAGCTACAATTGACTTTCTTCAAAGAATTAGAAAAAAAAATTATTTAAATTTCATATGGAACCAAAAAAGAGCCCATATATCCAAGACAATCCTAACCAAAAAAAAAAAAGCTGGAGGCATCAAGCTACCTGACTTCAAACTATACTAAAAGGCTACAGTAACCAAAACAGCATGGTGCTGGTACTAAAACAAATATATAGACGAATGGAACAGAACAGACCTAAGAAATAACACAACATATCTACAACCATCTGATCTTCGACAAACCTGACAAAAACAAGCAATGGGGAAAGGATTCCCTATTTAACAAATGGTGCTGGGAAAACTGGCTAGCCATATGCAGAAAACTGAAACTGGACCCCTTCCTTACACTTTGTACAAAAATTAACTCAAGATGGATTAAAGACTTTAACATAAAATCCAAAACTATAAAAACCCTAAAAGAAAATCTAGGCAATAGCATTCAGGACATAGGCATGGTCAAAGACTTCATGACTGAAACACCAAAAGCAACTGCAACAAAAGCCAAAATTGACAAATGGGATCTAATTAAACTGAAGAGCTTCTGCACAGCAAAAGAAACTATCAACAGAGTGAACAGGCAACCTACAGAATGAGAGAAAATTTTTGCAATCTACCCATCTGACAAAGGTCTAATATCTAGAATCTATAGAATCTACAAGGAACTTAAATTTACAAGAAAAAAACAACTCCATCAGAAAGTAGGTGAAGGGTATGAACAGACATTTCTCAAAAGAAGACATTTATGCGGCCAACAAACATGAAAAAAAATTGTGGAGAAATAGGAACCCTTTTACACTGTTGATGGGAGTGTAAATTAGTTCAACCATTGTGGAAGACAGTGTGGAAATTCCTCAAGGATCTAGAGCCAGAAATATCATTTGACCCAGTGATCCCATTACTGGGCATATCACCAAAGGATTATAAATCATTCTACTATAAAGAGACATGCATACATATGTTTATCACAGCACTATTTTGTTGTTGTTGTTGTTGTTGTTGAGACAGAGTCTCGCTCTGTTACCCAGGCTGGAATGCAATAGTGAAATCTCAGCTCACCACAGCCTCCACCTCCCTGGTTCAAGTGATTCTCTTGCCTCAGCTTCTTGAGTAGCTGGGACTACAGGCACCCGCCACCATGCCAAGCTAATTTTTGTATTTTTAGTAGAGACTGGGTTTAGCTGTGTTGGCCAAGCTGGTCTTGAACTCCTGGCCTCAAGTGATTTGCCCACCTCTGCCTCACAAAGCGCTGGGATTACAGGCATGAGCCACTGTGCCCGGCCTATCGCAGCACTATTTGCAAATAGCAAAGACCTGGAACCAACCAAAATGCCCATCAGGAACAGACTGGGTAAAGAAAATGTGGCACATATACGCCATGGAATACTACGCAGCCATAAAAAAGAATGAGTTCCATGTCCTTTGCAGGGACATGGATGAAGTTGGAAACCATCATCCTCAGCAAACTAGCACAGGAACAGAAAACCAAACACCGCATGTGCCCATTCATAAATGGGAGATGAACAATGAGAACACGTGGACCCAGAGAGGGAAACATCACACGCTGGTGCCTGTCAGGGGTTGGAGGGGGAAGGGGAAGGAGAGCATTAGGACAAATACCTAATGCATATGGGGCTTAAAACCTAGATGACGGGTTGATAGGTACAGCAAACCACCATGGCACATGTATACCTATGTAACAAACCTGCACATTCTGCACATGTATCCCAGAATTTAAAATAAAATAAAAATAAATTTAAAAAAAAAGAAATTCTCATGAGAAGCTAAGAAGGGCTGCCCTCTTTGAACCCAGAGGCCCTTCTCTCTTTTTTCCATATTCTTCCTCATCCTGAAAAATTAAACTGCAAATGTTTGTTTTCAGAGTGCATATAACATCCCCTCTCATTCCTTAGTCACATTGCTCCCTCTCCCTAAAGTTCACCTCTTCTCCACCACTGTGATATTACAAGTATAACTTTTTTATCTAGCGATGTCCAATCCATTCTCCCATTTGGGTAGAACACAGACCTATTCACACTCCAAACCCAATCTGTGGAAAGCTTGCTGGCTCACCTTCTGCCAGCAATCTGACCACCTCTCACCCTGCTGCATCCCAGGTCTGAACCTTTAATCATTTCTTGCCATCCAAGTGCAAGTATGTTTCATACTCACATGTAACCACAAGCTTTAGCAGTTCTGAAACCAGTAACAAAGTTCTATGTTCAAAGTTAGATTATTCTTACTCTAAGCAACCTTATGTTGCTCCAAATTTCTCTAGGATCTTTCCATCTCAAATAAAAAGCCAAAAACTCCTCCTAACAATGGCCCACGAGATCTCTGATTTCTTCGTCTTACCACTACTTCTCTCATCACATCCATCCCTACCCTCCCCTTTGGTTTTTCCATTCCAGCCTCCTTGGCTCTCTTGCTATTTCTTAAATTCACACAGCATACCGTTGCATTCAGGTTTTGCACAATCAATTTCTCTTCCCTTAATATCCTCCCCCAAGATAATCACATGAAACACTCCACTTCCTTCAGATTTTCACTAAAATGTTTCCTCTTCAATGAGACCTCCCATAGCCCTTTTCCCCCAAACAACACTTCCTATCCCCACGTTGCAGTCATGTTCCATAAAGTCAGGATTTTCCCTCATCCAAAATTTGGTTCCAATGTTGAGACCAGTGATGCCAAACACATGTGAAAAAGGCATGAGAAGGGTTATTACTCACATAGTGTGGCTTTTCAGAAAGAGCAAGGCTGGTTTGCTGAGCAGGTCAAAACACAGCATGTGATAGCAGAGAAAGGAGACTGGCTTGGAGTTTTATCATGGTGGTTAGGGAGTAGAGCTCAATTGAGCATTCATGCATGCAGGCATGGACAAAGGCTTGCAAGGTTTTAACTTTCTGCCAGTGTCAAACAAGGGAATGCCTGGGTTTTCTTATCAGTTTTCTCAGACGTAGGCCAGAGATGGAGAGGGGTGAGGAGGGGCTTAAAAGCAGTCAGCAATCAAACCTCAAAAATGAAGTCAGGAGCTTTATCATACACTTTTCCATACTTTGCTTTTCCTTTTATCCTCATCCACCACACTATTTACACATCTCTCTTATTTTATTGTCCATCTCCTTATTCTAGATAAAATGTAAGTTCAGTTCACGTAGGCAAGGATATTTTTCCTTTTGGTCCACACTGTGTTAAACCCAGTTCCTAGAACACTGTTTGGCACACAGCAATCAATCAATCAGTATTTGTTATATGAATTAATCTTTGTTCCTTCTGCATAAGTATTCTGCACTTGACAAATATTTGTTAAAAGAATGAATAAAATAGAATGAAATTTTTGACAAAGTATATCAGAATGTATCATCTAAATAAACTTATAAAAATTATATTTATGCTAACCACTTTGATGTCAGCTGATATAATAAAATCCTTAGAAAAAAGTACATCAAAATATTATTAAAGATAAATTTGCCTGTGAGCTATTTTTTAAAACTCCACAAACCCTATGATTTATACATTTTAATTTAAGTTAACATTATGTCTTATCTCCAAACAAATGGGGCAGTCAATTTGAAATTTTCTGTTGTCTTTTGGTTGTTCCCAGCCCAGGAAACTTAAACAAAGTAGAAATTATTAGTAATGAGCTCACACTCTTGCCTTTATATATTCTAGGCCAGTAAATGTTCCAGAATGGTAATATGCACAATAGCATTTTGGTTATTTTATTTTCATCAAACATGTTTTTTCAAAAAAAACTACAATAAATAAGACAAAAGAAATGTAGCAATTATATATTTAAAGATTCACCTAGAGATAATTTAAATTCCATGGGAAAGTTACTTTGATATTTAATCTACTACTGATTAAAATCCTAAAATGCTTTGATATTCAATCTACTATTGATTAAAATCAATCTACTATTGATTAAAATCCTACTGATTAAAATGTATGCAATTAGCCATTAAATTGTACATTTTTGTCAGTAGAGGCAAATGTTTCTGGCAGAAGACAAAGCCTGCAAGGTTATGGTTTTGTTGTCCTGTAGGATATCAACCTGTAAAGGAAAGGAACACAAAATGGCCTATAGAATAATGAAGTTATTCTAACACTCTTTTTCTGTTTTAAATGCGTATACATATCCAGTTCCTCAAATAATCTTGGAATCAGATTTACAGTCCTGCTGCTTCCCTCATTTACAAATAAAATAGTTTCTGACACATACACATTCTCTATTTCAATGGCAGTTGTTTATATTTTTAAGTTTTGAAAAGTATATCTTGACTCATCATTTGAATGCCTAAACAAAATAAAAAAAATTTAGAAGAAAAAAAAAAAAAAAAGAACACTGTAGCCACAATTCAAAGAGGTAATTTGAAACCAGCTTTTTCAAAGAGAGAGTATTTAAGATTCCAAGGCAGTCATAAAATCCCAGAATGCCAACCATAAGTTCCAAAATTTAAATGCAACAGTCCATGGCTAGTTAGTATCTAATGTAAGGCGCTGAGCACCTCTGTCATTTCTATAACCATAAAAATGTATTTTTCAGTGAATTCTCAGTATTTGACAAATATCATTTAGCTGCCTGTGCTAGAGAGGTTTGACTTTCAAATCATAATGCCAGTATATTATAACAATAGAGAGTTCTAATACTTCTTTTCCTTTAGCAAATTTTCTGAAAGAATTTTAACCTCACAAATATATCTCGTATTTCAGTCCCGGCATAGTCATGCCAGACAGGTAATAGAGGTAGGTAATAAACCGAAGAAAGTAATAATCTGAGGTAGGTGATACGGTGGAGCTGGAGCCCATCATCTCACCTATAAGTCACCTCTGCTATGTATATTATTAGATCTTCCCTTCTCAGGACCAGACCCATACTTACTCAGGATCAATCTCCAACAAAACAACTTCTTAAAAAAAAAAAAAAAAAAAAAAAAAAAACAGGACCTCATCTCGGTTCCATACTGATTTAAATCAGCATGTTGTCAAGGTTCCTGAGCATTTCTAAGCCTTGTCTAACATGTTGAAATGAAAGTTTGTTTTTCTTACTGAATGCTAGTGGGACTTTGCAAGTCACCCTGGGAAGGTAATGTGGAAGGTCCAGCAATTATGAAGCAGGCAGCCACCTGCTCCATGTCCTCAGACATGCAGCCCTTTATCCTATTATCTCCTCACCCCAGCCTACTTTTATCTCCAAAGTGACTTTAATCATTTAAGGCAGGGTCTATGCTTAATTACATATTCATAAAAACTTAGTTATTTCTCATACTTGATTGCTAAAAAACCCTTATATATTCCCTTCCCTGAGGCCTCCTATAATCATTCCCTAATCTCTTTTGTTATAAAATAAATCCTATATGTCATTAAATGATTGTCACGATAACTTTTTACATTTTTTACATATTTTTAATTGACATATAATAGTTTTACATATTTATGAAATACATGGTGATATTTCAATAAATGCATACAATGTGCAATGATCAAATCAGGACAATTAGCATATCCATTGCCTCAAAACTTCATTTTTTTTGTATTGGGAACATTCACACTCCTCTCTTCTTGCTATTTGAAAATACACAACAAATTGTTAATTATAGTCACTCTTCAGTGCTATAGAACTCTAGAACTTATTCCTCCTATTTACCTGTAATTTTGTATCCGTTAACCAACCTCTTTCTCATTCCTGTTTCCCTATCCTTCCCTGCCTCTAGTAACCACTATTCTATTCTCTACTTATTTGAGACCAACTTTTTTAGCTTCTACATATGAGTGAGAACATGCAGTAATTATCTTTCTGTGTCTGACTGATTTTACTTAATATGATGTCCTCCAGGCTCATCTGTTTTGCTGGGAATAACAGCATTTCATTCTTTTTGTAATATCGGGTATATGTAAAGTATTTTCTTTCTTTATTCATCTGTTGAGAGATACTTAGGTTGCTTCCATATCTGGCTACTGTGAACAGTGTCACAATAAACATGAAATTGCACACATCTCTGTGCAAAACGATTTTCTTTTTTGGTAGGGAAAAGGGAAATACATACCCAGCTGTGAGATCGGTAGATCATATGGTAGTTCTACTTTTAGCTTTTTGAGGCACCTCCACGGTGTCTTCCATAATGATTGTACCAATGTACACTTCCACCAATAGTGTGTGTGTTCTCTTTTCTCTGCATCCCTGCCAGCATTTGCTACTTTTCGTCTCTTTGATAGTAGCCATGCCAACTGACATGAGATAATATGTCATTGTGATTTTGATTTGCATTTCCCTGAATCAAATAGCCAAAAAGCATATGAAAAAATGCTTGTTGGTCATTTGTATGTTTTCCTTTGAGAAATATCTCTTCAGATGCTTTGCACATTGTTGAATTAGATTCTTTTATCGCTGTTGAATTGTTTGAGTTCTTCTACGTTCTACATATTAATCTCTTATTAGATGAATAGTTTACAGACATTTTCTCCCATTATGTAAGTTGTCTCTTCACGCTGTTGGCTCTCTCCTTTGCTGTACAGAATCTTTTTAGATATAATCCCATTTGTCAATTTTTGCTTTTGCTGCCTGTGCTTTTGAGTTTTGTTTGTTTGTTTCTTTTGAGACGTAGTCTTGCACTGTTGCCCAGGCTAGAGTACAATGGCACTATCTCGGCTCACTGCAACCTCTGCCTCCTGAGTTCAAATGACTCCCCTGCCTTAGCCTCCCAAGTAGCTAGTATTACAGGCAGGTGCCACCACACCCAGCTAACTTTTGTATTTTTAGTAGAGACAGGGTTTCACCATGTTGGCCAGGCTGATCTTGAACTCCTGATCTCATGATCCACCCACCTCAGTAATCCCAATGCTTTTGAGCTCTTAATCATAAAAGCTATGCCTAGATCAAGATCCTGAAGTGTTTCCTCTATGTTTGCTGCTAGTAGTTTTACAGTTTCAGGTCTTACATTTAAGTCTCTAATTCATTTCGAGTTTATTTTTGTGTATGATGACAGATGGTGATCTAGTTTTATTTTTCTGCCTGTGGATAGCCAGTTTTCTGAGGATCATTCATTAAAGGGACTGTCCTTTCCCCAGTATATGTTCTTGGTGCCTTTATCCAAATTCAGTTAGCTATAAATATATGGATTTATTTTTGGGTTCTCTATTCTCTTCCGTTAGTCCTTGTGTCTCTTTTTATGCCGGTACCAACCTGTTTTAATTACTATAGCTTTGTAGTATATTCTGAAGTCAGGTTGTGCTTTGTTCTTTTTGCTCAAGGTTGTTGGGATATCTTAAGTCCATATGAGATGGGGTGAATATTGGAATTGGGGCTTTCCATGACTTTCTGCTTCCCATCTCTTTGTAATACTGTTTAATCCATGTGGCTCTATGTATATATGTTATTCAATAGTCACCATTTCATTTTATCATTAATTGGATAGGAGAGAATAGACATGGAATAGCTATTTTGTTCATTTTCTACTGTTCATGTATAAGTTCCTCCAATCGAAAAATAGGGACAATAAAGTTATGTAAATTTTATCTGGGATGTAAAATTTAAAAGAACCAAATGATTCGTAAGGGAACAAAGCAATAATCAGTGGCTCTAAGGTTCTTAAACATTAGATTGATAATTGCAAAACATTATCATCTGCCTCATGATGCATTTTTTGCTTTCTTCAACTTGATACAAGTGCCTTCTTTTCCATTTTAGGAATCAATAATCCAGAGGTATGAATAAATAAACCAGTTAATTTAGAGTTCAAGTTGACTCCGTTAATTATTATCAATAAAGAACAGTTCGGTCATAGTAGCATGAGTTAAGGTGTTATAACTTCTTTAGATAATATCAATAAAGAACAGTACCGTCATAATAGCATGGGTTAAGGTGTTATAACTTCTTTAGATAATTCAATAAAATGAAAAGTACATAAAATAATGGTATCTTTACTTAATCATAAAAACTCAAATCTAGCAGTGAATGCATGATTTGTTCATTTAAAACTTCAATGTATAATCATCTGAATTAACAGAAATGATAGCATTATAGCTGATATAACAAAAATAATTTACTCTAAGTATTATTTAAACAGCCATCTTTGTGTCTGAAATATTCTCAGCTTTGCAGTGAGCTAGCAGAAGAAAAGTGAGACTTACACATGTGTTCTTAGCATCATTTTTAGGATTCTTTGACATGGGTTTCTTTGGCAACACCTTTCTACAAAAGACTGTCTTTGCAGTCAATTTACTTACAAAAATACTGTGTAATGCTGTACTACTGGTGTTATGTCTTTAGCAAGGAACAAATTCCTCCATCTACCCAATTAAAAATCAACTTTCTTTTTTGCTGAAAATCCTGAAAAAATAAAATGGCTTTTTCATTAGCTCTTTTCAAAGTAACACATCCCAAATGTCCCAGGAAGAAATGTCAGCTATTTAAGCAATTCTGTCATATTTGAAAAATGAGCCTTTGCCTTAGAACCTCAAAGAAAGGGAAGGACTTCTCACCTACCATTGCCCTTTTAACATGGTACTTTTGTATTATTCATCTTGTTTCTTGTCAACTGCTTTTTTAAATAGAGTTATTGCAATCAGCAAATGACAATTATAGTTTTAAATAAGGGTGTGGAGCATTGAAAGTCTGTTGCTATACATGAATTGAACTTTTTCTGAAAAATTTATAGTGGTTGTGTTTCATACAAGCAAAAGTATGCATGTGAATATTGCACATTAAATTTAGTTGAAGCATGTTACCTTAATAAGGGAAAGTCCTTTTTCTATTTACCTATTTCAAATCAAGTATGTACTGAGAACTATGTTAATGAATAATGATCAACAACAAACTAAACTATTAAACTGACTTTGTGCTAATGAAAAATGGCTATCAATGGTGACTTTTCTAAACCCGTGGAAGAACAGAAGCCTTGGAAGCATGAAGACCGATGTCCAAAGTCTTGCTCTATCACTTGTCGACTGTATGATCTTAGGCATGTTACACATGAAGCAATAGTTTTCTGCCCCTTGTACCAAACTCCAAGAGGGATTCTTTGACTAGTTGTAACCACGTACTAATTATGCAAATACTGAAAACCGTAGTCTCCCAAAATTGGCTCATAATGTTCTAACCTGGTAAAACGGAGAAATTGATAGTCCAAAGTTTTTTCAAGTGAAGTGAAGGCCCCAATGACTGATTCTTCTCTCTTAAAAATCATTATTTTAAAACTTCAAAAATTTGTGATAACATCTAAAGTTATAATCCTACTTTTTTCCTTCCAGACTATTCATCCTTGAGCTCCCAGTTAAAAGGTCAAAATTCTAAAAAAACTTTTCTTTATCTCCACCCTCCACCAACTCCCTCCACCTAGGTCCCCCCTCCCTAATAGCACCCTTTGTCATTTATTCACAGTACTTATTATACTTTTAAAATACGTATGTGTATGAATATTTGACATATATGTCTACCCTCCTCTACAAGATTACAAGCTACTAAAGGACAAGGATTACATATTTTCTTTGGCTTCTTATCACATCTTAAATGCCTTCCAGAGGGCTGGGTGCATTATCAGAATTCAACAAATATTTGTTTGAGTGAGAAAGCAACTGAATGAATTAATGAATAAAAGTTGATAGCCTTTAGTCAAACTTTGAGATACGAAAGTTTGAGTAAAGGCTCAATATGCCATCCCAAAGTACGCCACATGGACATACAGATTATTTTAAGCTGAAAGCAATTGAGAAGCAGCATATACAAGAAAAACTCTTTCCCCTCTCCGTATTTGCCTAAAAGAAAGAAATAGATTGATAAAATGCCTCTCCCCTTTCTTTACCAAGGACAAAGGTTGATCTCTGAAGATGACTTTAAACTATAACCATAGTAACCTTATTGTGAAATTAACTATCCAAATATTACATGTAATTATAATACATGCACATATTAATAAAATCCTAAAATTTTCTTAATACTAATGCATGCCTATGAAATCACCCAGATTTTAACATCTTACAAGTTACAAGTTAAAGAGATAGCTAAAACACAGATACCTATCATGGAAGAATAACACTAACTTTTCTTTACCTATAATTGTTTCAACATAAGCAATCTATCTTTCTGGTGCAACTCCCAAAATCTGATCCATTCTCAGGTGAAAAAAAAAATTTCTTTGAATTTGATACCATCTCTGACAATTGTAATTCAGGCCCCAACAAAATGCCATACCTACTCCAGAATCTGAAAACTGCACAATTGCAAAGTATGAAATTAAATTTTAAACGACTGTCTATAGCTTCACCTGTTGCTAATGTAAAATAAATAAGTCCAAAGTCGAAAAATATGGAAATCTTTTTAAAGGTTATTTCAAAGATCCTATTTACATTTGTAAATATCAAACCATGACTACACTACAGAAAATTCAAGGTTCAAAGAGAATGTGGCTCTGCTTCTATAACATTTTTAAAGAACAAAAAGGTTTACAGCGTACCCAGAAATCATAATTATTAAAATTTTATCCAAAACTTGAAAACCAAATGAAAATGAATTTGTTTGCAATATTATACTGCTACATGAAAGAGACCCAATCAAATATTATCTAATTCATTAGGGAATTGTACCAATTTTTGACTTACTGATTACTATAGAGCCCACACTATATTAAAGTTAGACTTCTCAAATAATCAGTTGTAAATGAATTTGACTGACAAAGATGCACTAATTATTTTCTGATAGAAAAGGTAACAATAAAGGGTATAATTTTATCATTCTGCAGGACATTACTATTCATAGGTTTGTGTCTTCCTAGCAACCTTATTCCACCATTATGTATTCTGGTAACCATATATAATCTACCAATTTTCTTCCGAATCAGCTTTCCCATCCTGTGGGTTTCTTCATTAATAAATTCAATAACAATTTGACACACACTTTTGATATGCTTGAATGCAAATCAAAAGCATATGACAAATTGTTATTCGAATGCTTGAATGTAAATTATAGCTTTTGAAATGTATGCCTTAACACAATTACTACAAAAAATTATTTATGATTTAGGCAATTCCACTGAGTCAAACAAATCACATTAGATCTCTGAATCTAGCTGATCACCTTCTCCCTGCACAACACTCCTGCCCATTACTCTACCAGGGAAGAAACATCATAAGAATGCTAAAAATATTCCTCTCAGCTATGTATCCTTTTCTGGAAACAGATTGTATTCTCTTTGTAGCTAAATTGTTTCTTTCTCCTAAATTAAAGCTGTTAATAAGCAATCAGTGAGTTCTATATGAAATGAGTGCTAGAAGCATGAATAGTCCATCCAACGGACAAACTATTATCAAGAGTGCAGAAGAAGGACCATGACTGCAATGTCAGAAAATGTGTAAGCCGAACAGTACTTGGAATCCTCTAAGACAAGTATTTAAGCTCTGGGGAAACAAACTTGAGATTCTGCACTGTTTTTAAAGTTATTCTGTTGTAGTGACATTTTAATGTTATGATATGCATTGGCATTATAAACTAGTTGAGATAATTAAAACTATATTAATGATGCCACTAATGAGTAATTATAACCTACACTTAGTGAATAAGAGATAATTGATTGGAAAAGTTTACAAATTTTCATGAACATAGTTTGTTACAAAAATGGAGTTTTGTATAACAAATTTATTTTAGTCTCGAGGTTACAAATCAACAATCTTTTATCTGCTAAAAAAGATTTTGTTATTATAAAGAAACCTCATTGTCTTGATTGGTAAACAATCTGAGAAAGAAATTCAACTCTACGAGGATAGGATATGCAACAAGTACATATACACATTTCATTTCAATCATATGACCGATATAAAATATTAGTTAACTATTGTAGCTATCAAAATAAAATGACTAACTGAAGGCTTGACTTTAGAAAGCTCCTGTGTCAGCATTCCCCCATTTCTTCAATATTATGTATTAGTAACCATTAGTCTAGCTGGAAATGATAGACTCTGCTTCCAGTAATTTTTCTACCCAAATCAAATTTAAGAATATAGGCATACAATTTTCCAATTCTATAGCTCATTGTTAAAAATTGTTTCACATAAAATAATAGACACAGGTATGTGTGTGTGTAGGTGTTAAAATGTTACTATCAGGAATGCAACAAAAGGGATACAATCATGGAAATCCACATGGATTTATGAGATAAAACATCTTACAAAATTTAGCATTTCACAAAGCTACTAAACTTCCAAAATGAAAAGTCTTGTTCTATTTTTCTATAAATGGGTATTTAGCCAACAGAGCAGGAAATCATATATTTTCTATAATTTCATAAACATTTTATTTCTATATTATTCATATATCAAATATAAATACTACCACACTTACATATAAGTGTATTCATTTTACTTGTCTAGATAGAATATCATTTGAAGATAACACATGTGAAGACGTTCACCTCCCCTCCTTTTCTGCACCAGAAGCTCTTGGCCTAAAATTCTTGCTGATATTTTTGTCCCTTTACAAACTCTGCCTATTTCTTTCATGTATCAGACTTCTCCCAACTTCAAAGGAATGTAGATGAATCACTCAGGGAGACAGAGAAGAATGAGAATCAAGTCCAAGGGCACTGAAGAATTTACTGGAATAAGAAGTCAAACAAGGAAAGAAGTACTAAAACTTATTTTTTTCTTAGCAAGTGTATGGAAGAGACTAAACATATGCCAGTAGGTACTTTCAAATCTTATTAAAGCAGTCTTAATTAATTTGCTATTTGTAGGCAAATAAAGACTAAAAGAAAGTTTACCTTTGCATGATGCCTGAGAAAATGGTTTCAAGTAGCAAATCAGTAGAATGAACAAGATTAGAAGACATTCAAAAGGCAAACTTCTTTCAAGCACATCAATAACATCTACCTTACCAGTAAGTGCAGCATGCCAATGACCAACCTTGCTAACCTGCTGCTTTGATGTGTAAATCATAAATCAATCACCATTACTCACTCATTAAAGCAGGACCTTAACAAGGCAATGATCTGTTTCTATGTGCTATGGTTTGAACGTGCCCCCTACAGTTTATGTGTTGGAAATTTCACCTTTAATAAAACATGGTTGGGAAGGGGGGCCTAACAAGAGGCAATGAGCTCAGGAAGACCCTGTCCACATGAACTGATTAATGTCCTTATCACGGGAGTGGGCTTGTTATGAACACAAAGGCAGCCCCTTCTTGCTTTCTCTCCTTCTCTTGCTCTTTCCACCATGGGATGATGCAGTAAGAAGGCCCTTGCCAGATATGGGCCCCTTGACCTTGAACTTCCCAGCCTCCAGAACTATAAGATATAAATTTATTTTCTTTAAAAATTACCCAATCTGTGGTATTCTGTTATAGCAAAACAAAACAGATTAAGATACTATGTGATCGTGAGCCCTCATCTAAGTAGTATGCCGTTAAAACTTTTTGAATGATGAAGTCTAAATGCAAAATGCTTTTAATAGAAGTCCTAAGACAATATATTAAATGTTTTGTAAGAGATTTTAGAAATACATTTTTCACAATCTACTATTATAAAAACACTCAAAAATAATTTAAAATATAATAAAAAAGATAAAATCTCGATGAAACTAACCCAGTGGTTTTGGTGACTATCATATTATAAATATGTCTTTTCTAAAATAAAAAATCAAAAACAAAATTTTAATATAAACCATTTGTGATAAATCCTGAAAAGTTCTGACATGAACTTATATATAGTCATCATTGTTTGTTAATGTAAATTAACATTTAACAACAGAAATATTAATGTTTTATTATGGTATGCTGCCCTAAGCACTTCTTGACATGCTAAAGAAGATTACCTTTCTAAAGTAAAAAACGTACAGAATTTTGAAAAATAATTGGTCCCAGTGATTTCAGAAAAGGGATGATGAGATGATATATGATGATCTGATATATAATTTTACATAATTTTTTAAATTTTTATTTTCCTGGGTTTTTATACTTGTCTTAGCTAATTTTGGAAAGTCTTTATCTAACATAAGAAAATTACAATTTTAACCCTATGAAAATGTATTGCTTCAGAATGTATTTCAATTTAGTCATTAGAAGTATTTATGTCATTACTATACAATGAAAAAAACATGAGAAGTTTTCAGTGTTAGAAAAGTATTTTAACCATAGATCTATATATATATAAACCCTGAATAAACTGTGGAAATCTAGTAGCAAACCAGTCATTCTTCAGATTAAAATCTAAGACTCCATAGAACACATCACTTTTTAAAAAAACATGGCTCAGGATTTAAAAAATAGAGCAGTTTTTGCAATAATGGTGGCATAAAGAGTTCTGGCAATTCATCCATCAGATGGTAATTATAAAACTTGAGCAGTTATATTAATAACAGAATCTGAAGGCAATAGAAAATGATCAAAATAGGAAGAAACAAAAGACATTTTATTTTGTTAAGAACTGTGGGTTTATATCTTTTTAGCCTAAGAACACTCTACGATTCACTCAGCTGTGACACTAAAAAACTACAGCCTTATCACTTCAATAGAATATTGAACATGATAAAGTTTGTGGCATCAAAGCAGATGAAAAAAATGTTTAAGGAATATACTCTAGAAGCAAGAAAATCTCAGAAGAGGTGAGGTAAAAAATCTTACTACAATCCCAGCCACTCTTCCATTTCCACCTCAACCTTCTACCCCTCATCATGATCTTCCTGGTTGAATGTTAAAATACATATTTGCACAGGAAACCCAGAGAGCACAGCAATAAGGAAGGCAAAAAGACAGGATAGTCAACCCCTTAAAGAGACAGGCGTGTTTCTGGTTAGGTATGCAAGTTTTGTACCCACTGAGATCCCCAATCAGCACACAGCTCAGGCAACAAAGATATGAAGAGGTTCTAGATTAAGATAAAAAGGACTGAGCTGGTAAAGCAACTGGGCCTCTGGGGAGGTCATCTAGAAGCAAGGAAATCACACAGGAGGCAAGTTTCAACATGTTAAGTATGAACTCTGACCAATTTATGGCTCACCACTGAAGCATCCAGACACAGAAGAGATCTCCCAGGGAGCAGGCTAGCAGAGCAAGACAAGGAAACTAAGAGCACTGAGCAGAGACCAACCCTTCCACAGATCGGGGAAGAGGGTGGGGAGGAAGAGCTTTTACAGTGTGCATCAAAATAAGATGGCTGCCTTCTAAAAAATCAAAAACTCCTCCAAAGGGCACCACTGAATTCAATTACTGCAACGTGTTTTCTACACAGCCCAGTTTTCAATTAACAATTAGTAAATGACTAGACATTCAAAAAATACAAAAGCATTATCCATATTTAGGAAAATATCACAAACTATGAAAACAGACTAATACTGTATCCAGCTGTGAGATACAGTAAACACTTCGGGACAGACTTTATCAATATGTTAAAAGAATCAAAGGAAAATACTGTGTTAATGAGCAAACCAATAAGGAATCTAACAGAAACTGAAACTATAAAAATAAACAAAATGAAAAATTTTAGAGATGAAAGTACAATATCTGACAGGAAAAAAATCATAAACAGCAAATTTAGATGACAGAATAATCAGTGAACATGAAGATAGATCAATAGAAATTAGCCAATTTAATGAACAGATAGAAGATTTTAAAAAATGAGTCAAGTTTCATAGACCTGTTGGAAACTATTGAAACATTAATAAAACACCTAAGTGGAGTCCTATCAGGACAGTATAGAAAGAGAAGTGAAAAACACTTTTGAAGAAATAATAGTTGCAAATTTGCTAAGTGGAAAACATTACATTGCTAACCGATGCAAGAAGTTCCATTATCCTCATGTAAGATAAACATACATGCATCCAAACAGACACACACACACACACACACAAACACACTGAGTCACATCATAGTCAAAGAGCTAAAAGCTAAATATAAAAAGAAAATATTGATAGTGGCAAGAGAAAAACAACTTATTATAGGAAAATAATGACATCCTAATCTGTTGTCCTCTAATTCAAAACAATATAGGCCATAAGATACTGGAATAAAGTATTCATAGTGCTGAATAACAACAACAAAAAATCAGCCAAGAATTTGATATCCAGTGGAAATGAAGATTAATGAAAGCATTTTTAATATGAATAAAAAATGTGAAAAAAATATATTTCTAGTAGACCCACACTATAGAAAAGAATGCTAGAAGAAGTTTAGTTTTTCAGGATGAAGAAAAATGACACCAGATGGTCACTCTGACATATAAAAAATAAAACATATCGGAAATAGGTGGGTATAAAATAAAGACTCTCTATATATAAAAAATATATATTTCAGGTATATAATATGTAATATACAATATGCAATATATTTATATATTACATATTGATTTATACACACATATATTTATAGATTACATATGAATACGTAATATATTTACTACATATGATTCATATTATATGAATATGTAATATATTTATATTACATATGAAATACATAGTATAATATATAGCACATGTGGCCGGGCGCGGTGGCTCAAGCCTGTAATCCCAGCACTTTGGGAGGCCGAGACGGGCGGATCACGAGGTCAGGAGTTCGAGACCATCCTGGCTAACACGGTGAAACCCTGTCTCTACTAAAACTACAAAAAAATTAGCCGGGCGAGCTGGCGGGC
>NW_012100499.1:146558-163279 GCF_000951045.1 Mandrillus leucophaeus | reverse complement strand
AGTACATATAACATATTAATATATATTATGTTACATAAATATATATTACATAATATATATTAGGAAAACTCTAGGGACAAATGAATTATCCAATGAATTTTATCAAATTTTTACAGGAGAAGCAATACCAATCTTGTAAAAATACATATATATTTATATATGAAATACACAGTATAATATATAGTACATGTATATATTATATAGTACATGTAACATATAGTACATGTACATAATATATAATATATAGATATGTAATATATACATGTACTATATATTACATGTACTATATAATATATAATATACATGTACTATATATTATACTATGTATTTCCTATATTAAATATATATTATGTATTTTATATATTTATTATATATCTACAAAGTTGCATAAAGGAAGAGAGAAAGAAAGCAAATCAATAAAATAGAATACGAAAACAGTAAACAATGAAATAAAGCTGAATGATAAATATTATAAACAACTTTATAATAAATTCAATGACTTAGATGAAATGAACTAATTCTTTGAAAGACACAAATTCCTTCAAGGTTCAGTCAGGAAGAAATAGATACCTTAGCCCTATATCTACAAAAAAAAATTTTAATTCTTAGGAAATCTCTAGGGACAAATGAATTATCTGATGAATTTTATCAAATATTTACAGGAGATGCAATACCAATCTTGTAAAAAAACAGAAAAACTGTCAGAAAACTAGAGGAGGAAGCATTTCCCAATGTAGTTTAAGAGGCTAGAATCACTGTAATACCAAAACAGGCAAAGATATCAAAGGTTCATAAAACTACAAGCCAGTTTTCTCCAGGAACAGAGATGTCAAAATCCTCAACAAAAATCGAATTGAAATCAGCAATACGCGTACACACACACACACACACATACACACATGTACATATGCAAACGTATACTTATTTATATTTTTGCTTACTTGAAAAATAAAATATTGCCTGATTTTTATACATCAATGTACATGATAATTTATATTACTACACAGTAGCTAACCACTTTGAATAGAACACTTGACTATTCCCCACATTCATTTAGCACTTAGCACATAATCCCTACTTAATAACTTGAATTGAGCAATCAAATTCATTTACTGTTCAAATGTCCTTGTCAATATTCTCTCACCACAATCACCCGCATACAAACATACCTGTACACATACAAAGAACTAATATCCTGTGACCTCTGACATCTACAACCTAAAACATATCTTCAAGATTTTTTTTTGATAGTCAAGTTTATTTTAACAAAACTGGTCTGGGAACCATAAAATTTATTCTTATACAATGCTAGCATCATTTCTACAATGGTAAAACACATCCAGTTTTTATAAAGATGAAATGTTTACATTTTCATTTAATGATACTTAAAATTTAGGCTGGCTCTGGCACCTCATGTCCTTCTAGGTCACAAGAGTGCACTGGTGAGTGTGCTCTAGCCCAGTGGGAATGAGTCAGGCTCCTGCAGCAGCTGACTACACAGCAATGCCCTTTTCCTGCTGGTACCAGAACCCAAGCTGTGCATGGTGGCAGCTTGCCCAGGCCCAACTTAGTTCCCCACTCTGCCGAAGATGCCTGGGCTTGTGCTCTTGCAATTTGTGTGGACATCATGGCCAGTGCTGCCTCAGAGTCCTGAAAACCATGCAGCACATGGCATGGAGAATGCCAGAAACCTCTTACTGCACTGGCTCTAGTGGACAGACAAGAAGTTCCTGCTGTGAGCCACCCAGGGCATCAAGTTGTGGCACAAGCAGTAGAGACCCACTGTGAAGAGCCTGGTGCCCACCAACTGCTGCCACTCCAGCTGTGTGGTGGAAACCAAGTTGGCAGCATTCAGCAGAGAGCCCTGCCATCTCCATGAGAACAGGCCCATGTTAACCTGCTAGGGAAGGAGATACCACATGAAGAAGAACCAAGGTGCTTTAGTTAACAGCTAGCTCACCCTTAGAAGCAGAACCTGCTAGTGCACCAGCAGCTGACCACACAAGCCAGAAGGAGCCCAGCCGCCACCAGAAGAATAGCCCAGCTGAGCCCAGCCTAAATTGCTGACCAGCTCAATCATGAGTTAATACGTTTTAGGTGGTTTTTCATGCACTAACATATGTTTTAGGTGGTTATACACTAATGAGAGGTGGCAATGTGCTAGCAGCCCTCACTCTCAGCACCTCCTCAGCCTTGGCATCCACTCTGGCAGCGCTTGAGGAGCCCTTCAGCCCGTCACCGCATGGGCACTGTGGGAGCCCCTCTCTGGGCTGGCTGAGGCGGAAGCCTCCTCCCTCTACTTGCAAGGAGGTGTGGAGGAAGAGGAGCCAGCAGGAACCAAGGCTGCGCTTGCAGGCCAGTGTGAGTTCCTGTGGGCCCGGGCTTGGCGGCCCCACACATGGAGCAGCCGGCCGGTGCTGCCAGCCCAGACCAGTGAGGGGCTTAGCACTCCGGCCAGCAGCTGCGGAGGCTGCGCCGGGTCCCCCAGCAGCGGCACTCAAATTCTCGTCAGGTCTTAGCTGCCTCCCGGTGGGGCAGTGCTTGGGACCTGTGCCATGTCTGAGCTCCCCCCACCCCACCCCCACTGTGGTGGGCTCCCGCAGGGCCTGAGCCTCCCCAACGGCCGCCACCCCCTGCTCAATGATGCTCAGTCCCATCAACAGCCCAAGGGCTGAGGAGTGCAGGTGCAGCTTGGGACTGGCAGGCAGCTCCGCCTGCAGCCCTGGTGCAGGATCCACTGGGGAAAGCCAGCTGGGCTCCTGAACTGGATGGCGACTTGGAGAACTTTTATATCTAGCTGGAGGATTGGATGTGCACCAATCAGCACTCTGCATCTAGCTAACCTAGTGGAGACTTGGAGGACTAGCCCTCTGACTCTGTGTCTAGCTCAAGGATTGTAAATGCACCAATCAGCACTCTGTGTCTAGCTCAGGGTTTGTGAATACACCATAGCTCAAGGTTTGTGAATACACCAATTGGTACTCTATCTAGCTAACTCTATCTATCTAACTAGCACTGTGACTCTGTCTAGCTCAAGGATTGTAAACACACCAATCAGCACTCTGTCAAAATGGACCAATCAGCTCTCTGTAAAATAGACCAATCAGTTCTCTGTAAAACAGACCAATCAGCAGGATGTGGGTAGGGTCAGATAAGGGAATAAAACCAGGCTGCCCAAGCCAGCAGTGGCAACCTGCTCTGGTCGCCTTCCACACTGTGGAAGCTATGTTTGTTGCTCTTTGCAATAAATCTTGCTGCTGCTCACTCTGAGTCCACGCTGCCTTTATGAGCTGTAACACTCACCGGGAAGGTCTACAGCTTCACTCCTGAAGCCAACGAGACCACAAACCCACTGGGAAGAATGAACAACTCCAGACGCGCTGCCTTTAACAGCTGTAACACTCATCACGAAGGTCTGCAGCTTTACTCCTGATAGTGAGACCACAAACCCACCAGAAGGAAGAAGCTCCAGACACATCTGAACGTCTGAAGGAACAAACTCCAGACACACCATCTTTAAGAACTGTAACTCTCACCGCGAGGGTCCGTGGCTTCATTCTTGAAGTCAGTGAGACCAAAAACCTACCAATTCCGGACACACTAACATATGGTTTGTTATGCACTAACACACTTATACACAGGATGCCAGGATTCAAAGAAAGATTGATTCTTAGTTACCTGCGAACAGTGGACACCCTATAGGTTTTGATTTTCTTTTCCCTTTAAACTTGAATCTCTCGTTAGATGGTGTTGAGTTATACAGAAATGCATGTAGGCATGTATGCACGTGATTGGTGTTTAAATTCACACAATCCCTCATACCACAGAAGGAAACAGACAACCACAGTTTGACCATTAAGGTCAAAGTCCAAATTTCAACATAATAAGTTTGTCTTTAATCTATTCCCTCCGTATCTAAATGTTGGAGGTCAAGGCTGTGGACAGATCTGAAAACATGGGATTCCATCCTTCTGGGGCACACTGTCATTTGTTCACCATCTTATCTCCAAAAGAAAGATGGGTAGCAGGTGGGCGGCAGTGGTCTATCTGTGGATACTTCCTGCTTGCAGCCTCCTGCTCTCTCTAGGGGCACTACCTCTCCCAACCATGGGCCTGAGGAGAGACGTTGGTAGGAAGGAGCTGTTCCCTCGCCTCTGGAAGAAAAGGACCTCCCTGAGGCCAGGGGAGTCAGCGTCCTTAGAACTGCACTTTTATGTGGAAGCCACTGGCCATGTGTGGCTACTGAGTACATGGGATGTGGCTGGTCTGAACTGAGATGTGCTGGGAAGGTAAAATACAGAGTGTGTTTCAAAGTTTTAGCATCAAAACTTATATATTTCATAAACATTACATATAGATCATATATTAAAATGACAATACTTTGATTATATTGGGTTGTCTATTATAAACAATTTATCAATTTTTTTAAAAAATAAAAATTTAAATAAAATAAATACAAAATGAGCAGGCAAGGTGAGAGAGGAAAGCTTAGTTCCCAACTATCTACTCTTCACAGTACTTCCCACTCATTTTTCCCTTGTGGATACTCAGACCTTCAGGAAACAGAACTTGAAAACCTTCAGATAGGTGGTCCATCAGATTTCACAATCTGACTTGGAAAGACAGATCAATAGAGTTTGGAATATATTAATCATAAAATTCTGAAATTGCAATATTAGCTATCTCATAATGAGCATGAAGGAGTGGTATTTAATGAGATCTCTTTTTTGCCTTTTTAAAATTTTTTAACTATGTCTGTAGTACATAGAACAGCTCATGGTGTCTAGCTCATGTTGAAAGGATGTACAAGTCTTAGATCCTCATTGAACCTTCTGTCTAAATCAGAAGTCCTAATATTCACATGTTCCTAAGTCCATTGCTTGTTTCCTTCAGTTTACATTTTTATAAGCTCTTTGAGGACTGGCTTGTATCTCTAGCTTAATTACTGTCTCCAGCACCCAGTGCTGTTCCTGAAACAATAGTTCTTTAATAAATATCTAATGTTGAGGGCATTACCAATGTATCCAGAGAAGCTGAATTCTCGAATAAGCACATAAAGGAACTTTGTACCAACAAAGCTGTAAATAACAGGACAAAAGTAGATAGGAGCTATAATAGCTATATAAGAAGCAAATAGCACAGAGCTGCAAAAAGTAACACTTCTGCAACCAAATGGACATTTTAGCAAAGAAAGCTTTCTGGAAAAGCAGGATTGTTAATTGACAGAGGAAAAAAAAAGGAATGATTTTGTCCCCATTTTGTTTTTATCTTCTCTGGTAAGGAAAGTGTCCTAAAATGATAACCGCGAGAGTAAAATAAATATTTGCAAAAGGAATTAAAACCCCAGATAGCTGAGAAAATTACAACGGAGCTTACTGTTGCTACTTTAAATGAGTTTACATCTCTTGTCTTAAATGAATTACATTCTTGTTTACTAAGGGACTCTGTAAATGAGATTGCCAGGGAAATATAAAGTTAGAATAACTGGCCAAAAATAGATCGGGAAAGTGATTTAAATGACTAAAGGGCTTGATCTTTATATCAGGTAAATGTATACGATGGAAAAATATAAAGGATAGCTTGTGACACAATGGAAAGCATGACTTGCTTTAGGCCAACACAGCTTAATAAATGGCATTTAATTAAAGTAGTTACTTTTCCTTATGTTGAAGTATTTTTAAGCAGTATCATGCCATTCCACCCCTAGGTATTTAGTATGAATCTTTAATTAGAAGGGCGTTTTCTCATATGATAGTGCTATTATTGCACTAACAAAATTAATATTACTGTATTATTTATTGCCAGGTGACAAATTACCACAAATTTAGTGGCTTAAAAAATACTTAGTTTTATTTCTGTTTTTTTTTTTAACTTTTGAGGTTCAGGGGTACATGTGCTTGTTATATAGGTAAACTGTGTGTCATGAGAATTTGGTATACAGATTATTTCATCACGCAGGCAATAAGCAGAGTACCCTACAGGTATTTTTTCTGATCCTCTCCCTCCTCCCACCCTCAAGTAGGCCCCAGTGTCTGTTGTTCCCTTTTGTGTCTGTGTGATCTCCTTGTTTAGCTACCACTTATAAGTGAGAACATGTGATATTTGGTTTTCCATTCCTCCATTAGTTTGCTTAGGATAACAGCCTCTAGCTCCATCCATGTTGCTGCAAAGGACATGAAGGACATGATCTCATTTTTTTATGGCTGCTTAGTATTTCATAGTATGTATGTATCATATTTTATTTTTCTAGTCTTATCATTGATGGGCATTTAGGTAGATTCCATATCTTTGCTGTAAATAGTGCTGCAATGAACATATACGTGTATGTATCTTTATGGTAGAACTATTTATATTCTTCTGGGTATATAAACAATAATGAGATTGCTGGGTTGAATGGTAAGTTTTTTTAAAGTTCTTTGAGGAATTGCCACACTGTATTCCACAATGGCTAAACTAATGTACATTCCCACTGGCAGTGTATAAGTACTCTCTTTTCTCTGCAACCTCTCCAGCATCTGTTATTCTTTGACTTTTTAATCATAGTCGTTCTGACTGGTGTGAGATGGTATCTCATTGTAGTTTTGATTTGCATTTCTCTAATGGTTAGTGATGTTGAGCATTTTTTCATATGCTTGTTAGCCACATGAATATCTTCTTTTGAAAAGTGTTCATGTCCTTTGCTCACTTTTTAGTGGGGCTGTTGGTATTTTTCTTATAAATTTAAGTTCCTTATAGATTCTAGATATTAGACTTTTGTCAGATACACAGTTTGCAAAAAATTTATCCCATTCTAGAGGTTGTGTGTTTACCCTATTGATAGTTTTTGCAGTGCAGAAACTCTTTAGTTTAATTAAGTCCCATTTGTCATTTTTTGTGTGTCTCCGTTTCTAAAGGGCAAAAATCTGTATGGCTACTCAGACTCTCATACTCAAGGTGTAGACTGGCTGTTGCCCCACCTGAAGATTTCAGGAAGACCCCACTTCCCAGCTCATTCAGGTTATTGGCAAAATCTAGTACCTTGTGTTTGTAGCATCCGGTTTCATTTCCTGTCAACCAGTGTGGACTCTCATTTTCTCAGCCACTCATGGTTTCTTGCTCTGAGTTTCTTCAGACGCCCTCTCCTGGGCTCTCACATCACCGTGATCACCATGGGCATGAATCCCTCTCTTGGGTTCCTCTCAACTTTAACTCCCTCTGACTTTTTCCTCTGCTCTGGACCAAAGAACATTCTCTTAAGTGGTTTCTGAGATTATGCTAGGCCCACCCAAATAATCTCCTTTTCCTAATATAATGACAGGAATAACACAAGGAGCAAAGGTCAAGAAGTCATCTTAAAATTCTGCTTACCACACTTGATAATGTCCAATACACACTCCATATCAAATGCTTTTTTTTTTTTTCCTGTGAGTTTAAATTGGGATCCAAACAAATTCCATGTACTGTGTTTGGTTGTTAAGTATCTCAAACCTTTTTTAATATAAAGCAGTGCCCTGTTTTATCTATGCTTCTGACTTGTTAAAGAGATTGGGTCAGGTATTCTCTGGAATATTTTACATTGTAGAGTTGCCTGTTTGCTTCCCTATATTTTTAATTTCTATTTGGTTCTAGTATTTACTATAAATTGAAAGTGAATTCTAAAAGCTTGATAATACTGTTATAACCATATTTCATCTCAGGAGTTACTATATATTTCATATTGCATCATATCAAGAGGAATCTAACATCTAATCTGTGAAAATCTAGATAAATTGGTAGTTTCTAATATGGAAAGCCTGACCCACTCATTGTAAAATTCCCATTAACATTTCACCCAATTATAAATCTGTTCATGGTCAAGGTTAAAGCCAAAATGGTGATTTTCTAATTTGAACATTTCTTCCACATTAGATGAAATTTTTCTGTAAGGAAGACCTTTCCTAATCAACTAAATTATTTTGCCGCACTGACAATTCTTACAGAAAAGTGTGGGCAAATGCTTAAGTTTTTTTCACATAATTGCCAAATTTCTAAGCAAAGACTTAGTATTCTTATTACCTCCAATAATAGCCAATGCAATTTTAGTTTCCTTTTATTTCTTTTTCCTCTTTCATTTTTATTTGTATCATTTAATTGCAGACAGATGCTTTTTCATTTTCTAACAATTGAATCTTTGATCCCAATTAATCTTTGATGGAATTCTTCCTTTCTGGCACAACAAAGTACCCTACTGTTCTGGTATAATATATTTTACCATATTATAGTCTGTTTTCCCATTTTTCTTCAAAAAAAAATGTTGATATTAGAATAGTTTGAATATTTTCTCCAAATTTCTTACATGACCCTTATTCCTTTCTTTAAAAATATTTTCTATCAATTTACAACAAATTATTTTTAATGTATCAGCATACCCCTATCATATTAGTATTAACGTTTGTGATCATAATCATAATTAACTTTTTGATCAATTAGCTACAAAGATTACTTGATTCATTAGCTACAAGGGATACATTTTTACTTCCCAGGAATACTTATAATGTAATTTACCAAATTATTATAATTTCAACTTGCTCTGCCGCTTATTCTTCAAATTTTGTTATTTCTGTTTTCTCTGCCTATAACTCCTATATTAATCTTTCATCTTTATTCCATCATTTAGTTCTGCAGTTAAATATACTAAGTGTTTATCTCCAAAATGTACACCAAAGTTTCTGCTTTCGTTTTGTGATTGGCTGAAACTCATTCCAAGTAGAGCCCTTGGGATGGTCTCGTGAAATCCATTGAGTTCTTGTTTCTTTATGATCTTTATACACAAAGTTTACATTTTGACTAGATGTAAAATCTTTGCTTCACAATTTTTTCCTTTGCATACTGTATTAGTCTGTTTTGACACTGCTGCAAAGAGATACCTGAGACTGGGTAATTTATAAAGAAAAGAGGTTTAATTGACTTACAGTTCCACATGGCTGGGGGAGCCTCAGGAAACTTACAGTCATGACAGAAGGGGAAATAGAAGCAAGGCACATCTTACATGGTGGCAGGAGAGAGAGGAAGGGGGGAAGTGCTACACTTTTAAACCATCAGATCTCATGAGAACTCACTCATCTTCCACCAAGTCCCTCCCTAACACAAGGGGATTACAATTCAAGAGGAGATTTGGGTGAGGATGCAGAGTCAAACCATATCACATACCTTACAAAAAGGTTGCTCTATTTGGTTCTAGCATAACACTTCTGATATTTTACTTATAAGTTACTTGATTTTGACAGGAAACCTGAAGATTTTTTAAAAATCTATAATGCCCAATATTTCTCCATATTGATCAGTCTGGAATAATATTCTAAATTACTAGATATGTCTGTCAATATGTAGATCAGATTTTATTTCAGGGAAATTTTCTTGAATTATAGTTTTAAATAATTTTCCTATTTCAGTATTTTACTTTTCCTCTTTGGAGTATTCCAAGCACAGATATACTACTCTTTGCCTCTCCTCCATGTCTTTGTTATCTGTGTTTCTTTAGCATTTTTTAATTTGTTACATTTCCCATTTTCTTCACTTTTTCCCTTTCTTTATTACATTTACATTACTGTGATTTTTATAGTCTTTTGATTGCTGTGTTCCTTTTCTTTCAATCTCCATTTTAGTAATGTTTCTTTTATCTTTCTATTCCTTTCCTGAGTACAGTTTTCACATTCCTCTATATTCTAATGAAATTATTCCCTGTTCCATTTGCAATTTACATTATCATTATTTCAATTTTTTACTTTAATGTTTTATCTAATTTT
Source organism: Mandrillus leucophaeus (assembly GCF_000951045.1). NCBI lineage: Eukaryota > Metazoa > Chordata > Mammalia > Primates > Cercopithecidae > Mandrillus > Mandrillus leucophaeus. Next base: position 153,515 of record NW_012100499.1, on the reverse strand, counting down.
GAAATATTGGATTATAATTATTTTGTACCATATTTTGGGGGCAGTTCATGCCATCTTGTTATGTTATTTAGTTGTTCTTATTTTTTCTTATAATACTTGCGATTGAAGTTGTGTTATATTTTTTGTTTTCTTTAGTTTTGTACATGTAAATAAGATGGATTTTATTGGATTATTAGGGACAGTACAATGATGGACTAAGTGCTTTTCTTAGTTTTCAGGCTCATGTATTCTCCCTTCCTCTATTTTTGTTAGTTTTGTTCTGTTTTTTGTTTTTGAGACAAATCTTCCTCTGTCACTCCGGCTGAAGTGCAGTAACATGGTCATGACTCACTGTAGCCTCAACCTCACTGGGCTCTGATGATCCTCCCACCTCAGCCTCCCAAGTAGCTGGGACTACAGGCATGTGCTATCATATCCAGCTAATTTTTGTAGTTTTTGTAGAGACAGGGTTTTACCATGTTGCCCAGGCTGGTGTTGAACTCTTGGGCTCAAGTGATCTACTCACCTCAGCCTCCCAGTGTTTGGGGGACTATAGTTGTGAGTCACCACACCCAGCCTTACCTGTTATTTTGAAGAATTTAAAATATGCTCTCTGTATAGTCCCTTGTCTACCTTTCAGAGAGAAGATTGACTCAGAAAAGACTAATCATCAAACTTGGAATTTTCAGGGCTCAAAGCATTGACTTCCGGGTAATACTTATTCCTTGAATGTAGCATTTTATTGATATGAACTTTTGGGAATCTACCTCTCAATTCCTCTGAAACCTCTTTCATTTGCATTGGGTGTTTTCATTCGAATAGGTCAATTTCCATTCTGCTCCTCACATTTTCCTATAAGGTGAGGCTCTGTTCTTCTTATAGAGAATATTCCCCTAGATTTCGTTTTTCAAACCAGTAAGTATTCAATGGTTGTGGCACTGTTTGACACTCTTACTAACCACATATACCAATTATTCATATTTTCCCATTGTCCACATTTTCTCTTAGATATGACAATTGACAAAAATGTTGTCAAGTACCAAACAGGACGGGTACATTCTATGTTCATCTCACATAAACCATCACTTTTTCTTTCCTATCCTCTCTGCTTTTTCCACAAAGTTTCTGATGGACTACAGATTATTATTATTGGGTGAACCCACCCTAGTTCTGGCATTCCCATGTATGATGATTTTAGAAATACGGCCCAAAATTCTATAATTCTCCTCCAATTTAGAGGCAGGTTTCTAAGTTCCTTAAATTTGGTTGGACTTTGACTGCTTTAACCAATAGAGTGCAGAGGAAGTGATGTTGCATGACTTCTAACACTAAGTCAGAAAACGCCATGTATTCTAACATTATGCCACGAAGCTGGAAAGGCCAAGAGTAGGTAAAAGCAGTTGAGAGATCCAGTTTATCCCAGGTTTGCTTCCATTCCCAGCAAGGAACCCAATTAATAAATGAAGCCATTTTGAATGCTTCAGACCAGCCCATATGCTGCCTTTATATCACCAAGCAACTTCTGTTGATGCTACATTAAATAGTCATGCAGTTGAACCCTGTCCAAATTCTTAACCTAAAAAATGATGAGACATAGGAAAATGGTTATTTAATGCCACTAAATTTTGGTTTATTGCATAGGAATAGATAATTGAAACATGATTTTGCACCTGAAAGTGGGGAGCTGCTGTAACAAACTCTCACATGTGTGTCATTGGTTTGGGAACAGTAGCGGATAGAGAAGGAAATGTATTTAATGAACCTGATGATCTAGTTAAGGAGATTTTCAGATAGAGTCTTGAAAGTATCACCATCTAGTGTCTTCTAGTTGCCTGTTAATAATATGAGAAAAAGTACCTAACCAAAAAACAAACTTTTAACTTTTGAATTAACATTTGGAAAAAATAAATATTCTAAGCCAGTCTTCAGTCTTTTCCGCCCTCCCCCCCACCGCCAAGAATTCAACTTTTAAGTTCCAGGTTACATATGCAGGTTGTGCAGGTTTGTTACATAGGTAAACATGTGCCATAGTGGTTTGCTACACAGATCAACCCATCACCTAGGTATTAAGCCCAACATCCATTAGCTATTCTTCCTGATCCTCTCCCTTCCTGCACCCCACAATAGGCCCCAGCATGTGTTGCTTCCCAACATGTGTCCATATATTCTTATTGTTCAGGTCCCACTTATAACTGAGAACATGCGCTGTTTGGTTTTCTGTTCCTGTATTACTTTGCTGAGGATAATGACTTCCAGCTCATCCATGTCCCTGTGAAGGACATAATCTCATTCCTTTTTGTGGCTGCATAGTATTCCATGGTATACATATACCACATTTTCTTTATCCAGTCTATAATTGATGGACATGTGGGTTGATTTCCTGCCTTTGCTGTTGTGTATAGTGCTGCAGTGACCATATGGGTGCATGTATCTTTATAATAGATTGATTTATATTCCTTTGGGTATATACCCAGTAATGGGATTGCTGGATCAAATCATACATCTGCTTCTAGATCTTTGAGGAATCACCACACTGTCTTCCACAATGTTTAAAGTAATTTACACTCCCACCAACAGTATAAAAGTATTCCTTTTCCTCTACAACCTCACCGGCATCTTTTTATTGACTTTTTAATAATCACCATTCTGACTGAAGTGAGATGGTATCTCACTGTGGTTTTTGATTTGCATTTCTCTAATGATCAGTAATGTTGAGTTTTTTTCATGATTGTGGGCCACATAAACGTCTTCACAATGCTCAAGGAAATCAGAGAGGACACAAACAAATGGGAAAACATTCCATGCTCATGGAGAGGAAGAATCAAGATCATGAAAATGGCCATATTGCCACAAGTAATTTATAGGTTCAATGCTATTCTCATTAAACTACCATTGATATTTTTTCACAGAATTAGAGAGACTATTTAAAATTCATATGGAGCCAAAAAAGAGCCTGAATAGCCAAGACAATTCTAAAAGAATGAAGGTGGAGGCATCATGCTACCCTACTTCAAACTATACTATATGGCTACAGTAACCAAAACAGCATGGTACTGGTAAAAAAACAGAAACATAGACCAATGGAACAGAATAGAGAACTCAGAAATAAGACCACACACCTACAGCCATCTGATATGTGATGAAACTGATAAAAATAAGCAATGGGGAAAGGATTTCCTATTTAATAAATGATGCTGGAAAAACTGGCTAGTTATATGCAGAAAATTGAAACTGGACCCTTTCTTTAAACCTTATACAAAAATTAACTCAAGATGGATTAAAGACTTAAATCTAAAACCCGAAACTATAAAGACCCTAGAAGAAAATCTAGGTAATACCATTCAGGACACAAGCATGGGCAAAGATTTCATAATGAAAATACCAAAAGCAACTGCAACGAAAGCAAAAATTGACAAATGTGATCTAATTAAACTAAACAGCTTCTGCATAACAAAAGAAACTACCATCAGAATGAAGAGACAACCTACAGAATGAGAGAATTTGTACAATCCATCCACCTGACAAAGCCTAGCATCCAGAGTCTACAAGGAACTTAAATTTAGTAGAAAAAGAAACAATTCCATTAAAAAGTGGACAAAGGACATGAACAGTCTTTTATATCAGCAAAATATTCTCAAAAAAGTAAATGGCCTCAGAGCGAGACTTCTCAGCCTCATCACTAGTAACATTTTGGGATGGTCAGTTATTTGTTGGTGCAGGGAAGTTATCTCACATATTGTGTATGTTAAACAAAAGTTTTGCTTTCTACCCAGCAGATGACAATGAAACTGGTTCAATTGTTCCATAGAACTGATGTTTGTGGTTTCTTTTGAATAAATGCAGAAAATGACCCTTCTCAGTCTTAAAACTTGAGAAACTTACATTTGTCTTATCTGAGTCCCTTTCTCAGGAAACTAACCATCAGTTTTCCCAGATAATATCAAGGAACTGAATCTTACCAGACAACCACATGTGGATAATGAGATGCCAGACGCCTCACCTGTCATGATTTACTAACTAGCCACCTGCTGCCTGATGACCAAATCCTCTTTCTTACCCTTCCCAAATTCCTGTTTTCCATACATAGTTACTTCTTTTCTTTCTATAAGAAAGCCTAATTTTACTTGGTTGAGGTGATGATCTTGAGCCGGACCTTTCACTCTCCTTGGCTGCAACACCCAAAAAAGCCTTCTTCCTTGGCAGTACTGACTGTCTCAGTGATTGGCTTTCTGTGCAGTGAGCAATGGGACCTAGAACTAACCCTCAGCATTTCAGTAAAAACAGTAGCACCTCTCCGTTTGTGAAAACTAAAAATTTACCTGGACATTGACAAATGCTGCTTCCCTCCATTAAGGACCACTGTCACAGAGCAAATTTAAATCTAACAACTTCCAGAAATACATGGCCCCAGGAAATCTGGGGGATGCCTTTAAGGTACCTTGTTAACATCTCAGAACTATGTAAGGCAGTGTCTCACATACCAACTCAATAAAACAAAAATGTCCCTAAGAACTTTAACCATATGTCTCTCTATCCTTCTGGGATAGACAATGCTCCTTTTCAAGACTCTTAAGGGTATTGTCCCACAGTGGCTTCACCAAGAGCTCAAAACATTCCGTGCTCATAGATAGGAAGAATCAATATCATTCAAATGGCCATATTGCCTAAAGTAATTTATAGATTCAATGCTATTCCCATTAAAGACAGAGGAGGTCATGCCTCTAATCCTAGCACTTTGGGAGGCCGAGGCAGGCAGATCACAAGTCAGGATTTCGAGACCAGCCTGGCCAGCATGGTGAAACCCTGTCTCTACTAAAAATGCAAAAATTAGCCAGGCACGGTGGCACGTGCTGGTAGTCCCAGCTACTCAGGAGGTTGAGACAGGAGAATCATTTGAACCCAGGAGGCAGAGGTTGCAATGAGCCGAGATTGCACCACTGTACTCTAGCCTGAGTGACAGAGCTAAACTCCATCTCCAAAAAATAAAAAAGAGAGAGAGAGAGGGGGACTTATATCACAGATATTCCTAATATTGCTTTGGTCTAATGATGTGGATTATAAGTTAATATAATTCAAACAATTTATAAAGTGTTTAAAGTAATTATGCCAACTTGGCATGACAGTACAAGATGGAAACAAGACCTTTGGGTCTGCCAATTTCTTACTATAGCAAGCTGACTAAGGAAACTACTCAGTTCCATACATGGAAATGGAAGGAATATGTGACCAGCAGCCACAAAATTACAGGGTAAAAGCAAGAGACCAGAGGACAGAGACAAACACAGAACATATTTTCCAGGGAGTATGACTGAGCCCAGATCAAATAACTGGTAACTGTGTCCAGCTGGATTTCAGAATTGTTATGGAACAGTAACTTCTTTGGGTGCTGGTTTCCCTCATTTTCACAGGAATTTCTATAGCAATTAACTTTCACCTGCCCCATTATTGTATATTGGGTATGTACATGGGCACAAGGGTGAATATGATTAGATATCTAATCTCTCAAGTTAACTGGTCTCCAGATAAAGAGGGACTGAATCTGACCAACCTTATCTGCACCTGAACTAATCTATATAAGATCCTTGACCTCAAGTCTGAGCTGAAGCCATACAAGGATGACACTTTGGAGAGAGCTTGGGAAGAACTGAGTGCATTCTGCATTCAGAAGGAATGTAAATAACTATGGCTACAAACACATTGTTGTGGTTTTTAAACATTGCTGAAAATTCATTGAAACTTCTCCCATGCAAAGGACCCATGGTCCTCCTCTGTAATATGAAAGGACTTGTGAGTACTTCAACCTATAGGGTTGCCATATGACATGTGAAACTGGGTCATAAAAGACCTTGAAGTTTCTACGCAATTCCCTGGTACAATCTCCTACAGCCCTGAGCCACCAGGCAGGATATGTGACTTGGTGCCCTAAGGCTATCCTGCTGGAAAGGCACATGTAGGTCTGCCATCAAATGTGCCAGCAAAGCCAAACCCTCAGCCATGCCTGCCAAGAGAAAAGCTATCTTGGACCCTCTGGACTAGCCCGCCCATAGGTGAACTGAGTATCACAGAGTAGGCTTTGCTGATGGCACGTCCTATTAAAGAAAAAAAGGCACCTTCTACCTATATGCGTGATTCACAAAATGATGACATATAATGGAGTGGTCAATGCCTTGTGCCACTAGGCTTTGGGGGTGGTTTGTTCAGCAGCTATAAATAATTAGAACATACCTGGGTCCTGTCTTTATACTGAAGATGTTTTTGTAGAATTTTTAACTTTGGTATATATTCTGTGGTTATTCTGCTTAGTTTGCAAGAGGAGTTTTGAGAAAATACAAAATTATATTACCACCAGTTTCCTGACATAACCTAAATCCTTTATTCTTCTTAAAAATTATTAATGACTTCAACAGAGATAAAGATGACAAACCATTCAATCTGCCGATAATCCAAAGCTAGATACAAAGAGTTAATGTACCAAAGAACCTATACACAGGAAGAACCTTATAAAACAAAATGACAGAATTAATCAAATACAATGAAACTCACAAGAAGAAAAATTAGAAAGAAAGCATTAGTCAGCCAATGATGACTTTAAGAATATTATTTTAATAGATGTTATACAGAAGCTACATCTCAATGGAAACAAAATTTAAGTTCTCTGCAAACTGTGATTCTTAGACTTTAGTAATTAGAAGTTATTCATTTATTTGGCAAATGAATGTTTTATGATGACAGGAAATATGCACCAGGCACCATATTAAGTGGTTTACACACAGTATTTCATATATATACAAATTCCTTGAGAAGCAGACATTAAGTCATCTCTTTAAAATAAAGCTAATACAATGACTGAACTAGTTTACAGTCCCAGCAACAGTGTAAAAGGGTTCCTATTTCTCCACATCCTCTCCAGCACCTGTTGTTTCCTGATTTTTTAATGATTGCTATTCTAACTAGTGTGAGATGGTATCTCATTGTGGT
>NW_012100499.1:141009-143283 GCF_000951045.1 Mandrillus leucophaeus | reverse complement strand
AAAGAAAACTGCCTATTGTTGTACAGCTTGGAAATATTCAAGCAGGACTGAAATTGAAGGTTCATCAGACTCCAAAGTACATACTCTTCCTTTCCGTACTATTTTATTTCTCTATTCTGGTGACAAAGACACAGTCCTGGCTCCCTAGGGTCAGATCATAAAACCAGCCATTACAGAGCAGTATGATGAATGCTGGAGATGAATGTGAAGCTTATACTCTTGGGGTATAGATTATTACACAAACCGCTAATTCTGTTTCTCTGGAAATAGTCTCAGAGGAAGTGAAATTTGACCAACTCTAGTAAGACCAGGAAACCTACAGAGCAGGTGGGGAAAGAGGCAGCGAAGGCACCAGGGTTCCCAGCAATGAGCTGCAAAGTGCAAAGCCATCAAGGCCCGAACAAATATTATTTAGGAAAGCTGTAGGAACATGAGCTCTTAATACAGATTTCTCCAAGAGAAAGAGGAGGGCAGGGGGAGGCAGGAAGTAGGGTAGGGAAGAGAAGAAATCAATAGATTGATCTGGAGAAGTATATCGGAGGTTGGTTTACACAGGCCCCATGTGTAGAAGAAAGGGTTTGAACTTTCTCCAAAAAGCTAGGACAAGCCAAGAAGGAATTTAACAAGGTCAGAGTCAATGAGATGAGTATCTTGAGTACTGATATTCTCGGGAAAAAAAAAAATCACTTTAGTCTCAGACCAACTTTTGATACAATCACTGTAACCACAGAGATGAGCATGCTAAGAGCTAGGGCTGAGGCTGCAGCTAAAGGCAGACCCCCAGAACCACGCTGCTATCCAGTGGAAGCAGGTCATTCTGGCGATGGGTCAAGAGGGACTAGTTGTTGAGAAAGCCACTGACCACAAAATTCATCATATTCACATGGCTGGATTCCAGGTTTTCATTTTTAAATTTTAGATGTTTTTGGTCAAGCAACAAGATTAATAATCTTTCACTAATATTACCAAAACATTTTTTGCTCTGTCAAATAAATGTAGTATTACAGTTTCCCAGAAAGACATATTCTAAGAATATATCATTTTAATTTAGAAACAAATATAGGAACCAGTAGTTATACACACAATACTTACTTAGACATACACACATGCAAAAAGTTGAGTTCATGTGGAATATTAAATCACAAATATTAATAACCTTTCACTGTATTTCAAGGAAATTAAGTCCAAAAGGCACTAAAGCTAAGGATACAGAAGAGAATGCAGCAAATTATAAATGCATATTTTTATTAACATATAATTATATTAAGAAATAAGCCAATTGAATTAGAAATGTCATTATTAAGCTTGCTTGCAGTAAAAGTTTACTTGACAACTGAGCAAAAACATTAAGGCCTTGCTGCAGGAAAAGCGAAAACAAAAACACTCAGTATTTCTTATAGGGTTTATTGTTGACTGCAGGACACAGCAATTACATAGGTGGGTTACAAATTCTCCTTAGCTGGGGAACTGAAGTGCATGTGATAAGTTACTTTTATATAATAGAAAAAAAGAGAAGGAAGCCTGAGGAACAGTGTTAATCTAGGATAATCTAATGTAAGAGATGGAGGAAAGAAGATAAAATCTTGAACAAGAGGCAAAAAGATGTTTAACAAAAGACCTGGATGAGAATGGAATATTCTGGCTAGCAAATCTTTCCCCTGCAGAAATTCCCATCAAAAGATGAAAGGATTACATGGAGTATACACAAATACCCAAGTACCCTCAACTCTTTTGAGAATCAAAATACGATTCTTACATTCCCTTAGAAGACAGAAAAATTTACCCTTTCAATTGGATAGTGGCAAAATCAAATTGTTTCTCCATTTTTACAGAAATGATAAGCCAACTGTATGGAGACAATGTATGGATTAAGTGATAACTGATTTTAGATGACATTCTGCAGGCTCACTCGATTTAAGTTACATTCATAAGGAAGTCATCAATTTGATAAGTCTATATTAAAGTATGTCTTAAGAGAATTCAACATGCAACACAGGACAGAAACAAAGAAAAAGAATAGAGTTTAAATTTAAATGTTGAGTAAACGCCCCAAGTCACCTCACAGTATGTGTATGATCTTGGTAGCATTACTGAATTTTTCTAACTCAGGTTCTTCATTCATACAATGGAGAGAGTCTTCTTTACACCATGGAATTGTGGTTACTAAATGAAGTAATGTTTTGCAGGAACTGTTATCCTACAATACTGGCTTAGTGGGAGTCTTATTAGTTGTGGTATACAAATGTACTGACTTTTATACTTCCTAATAATTTC
>NW_012100499.1:132772-140959 GCF_000951045.1 Mandrillus leucophaeus | reverse complement strand
AGTTTCCCAGAAAGACATATTCTAAGAATATATCATTTTAATTTAGAAACAAATATAGGAACCAGTAGTTATACACACAATACTTACTTAGACATACACACATGCAAAAAGTTGAGTTCATGTGGAATATTAAATCACAAATATTAATAACCTTTCACTGTATTTCAAGGAAATTAAGTCCAAAAGGCACTGAAGCTAAGGATACAGAAGAGAATGCAGCAAATTATAAATGCATATTTTTATTAACATATAATTATATTAAGAAATAAGCCAATTGAATTAGAAATGTCATTATTAAGCTTGCTTGCAGTAAAAGTTTACTTGACAACTGAGCAAAAACATTAAGGCCTTGCTGCAGGAAAAGCGAAAACAAAAACACTCAGTATTTCTTATAGGGTTTATTGTTGACTGCAGGACACAGCAATTACATAGGTGGGTTACAAATTCTCCTTAGCTGGGGAACTGAAGTGCATGTGATAAGTTACTTTTATATAATAGAAAAAAAGAGAAGGAAGCCTGAGGAACAGTGTTAATCTAGGATAATCTAATGTAAGAGATGGAGGAAAGAAGATAAAATCTTGAACAAGAGGCAAAAAGATGTTTAACAAAAGACCTGGATGAGAATGGAATATTCTGGCTAGCAAATCTTTCCCCTGCAGAAATTCCCATCAAAAGATGAAAGGATTACATGGAGTATACACAAATACCCAAGTACCCTCAACTCTTTTGAGAATCAAAATACGATTCTTACATTCCCTTAGAAGACAGAAAAATTTACCCTTTCAATTGGATAGTGGCAAAATCAAATTGTTTCTCCATTTTTACAGAAATGATAAGCCAACTGTATGGAGACAATGTATGGATTAAGTGATAACTGATTTTAGATGACATTCTGCAGGCTCACTCGATTTAAGTTACATTCATAAGGAAGTCATCAATTTGATAAGTCTATATTAAAGTATGTCTTAAGAGAATTCAACATGCAACACAGGACAGAAACAAAGAAAAAGAATAGAGTTTAAATTTAAATGTTGAGTAAACGCCCCAAGTCACCTCACAGTATGTGTATGATCTTGGTAGCATTACTGAATTTTTCTAACTCAGGTTCTTCATTCATACAATGGAGAGAGTCTTCTTTACACCATGGAATTGTGGTTACTAAATGAAGTAATGTTTTGCAGGAACTGTTATCCTACAATACTGGCTTAGTGGGAGTCTTATTAGTTGTGGTATACAAATGTACTGACTTTTATACTTCCTAATAATTTCCAGCTATGCTCCATCAGTTCCTTCTCATATCCTAAAAGCAAGCTCCATTAATGTAATTTCAGGCTATTTTTACAAACTGTCTCAATAACCTTTGCTGTTAAAGCAGCAGTCAGTCCCAAGTCTTCAGTTTCCACGGTGCTAAATTTCTTTCTCCTCATGATATCCCCAGACTCCCATCCATCTATCTTCAGAGCAGGTGAGATTCTGATGGCTCTGAGAAGTAGTCAATTTCTCTAATAAACCTCCCATCACTCTGGGAATAGTATTTGGCCCTAAAGCACAAGGGAACTCACTGTCTATGGTGAATCCTTTCTGTCATATCCGTTGAGCCAGCTAGGTAGCAGACGGAAGACTGCCTAGACATTGCTCATCCCGTGTAAGACTTACTCATATTCCCTAGCCAGCACCCTGGCTGGAAACCTCCCATTACATTCTCTAATGCCCTTTCCATTTTGCTCCAAGCTGTGTTGCATTTGTGATGGTTAATTTTTTCTGTCCACTTGGTTAGGCTATGGTGACCAGTTGCTTTGTCAAACACCTGCCTAGATGTTGCTGCAAAGGTATATTGTTATATGATTAATGTTTAAATCAGTAGACTTTGAATAAAGCCAATTACCCTCCATGATGTGGATGGGTTTTATCTAATCATGTGAAGGCTCTGAGAAAAAAGACTGAGGTTTCCAGGAGAAGGAATTCTCAATACTGCCACATAGATATCCTGCCTGAGTTTCCAGACAGCCTGCTCTACAGATTTTATACTTTCTAGCCCCTGCCATCATGTGAGCCAATTTCTTAACATTTCTTTATCTGTATGTATCTTTCAAAGAGAAAGAAAGTATGTGTACATATATGCATTTAAACAGACTGCCTAAGCATTGCTTAGCCTATGTAAGATTTACTTATATTCTCCAGCCAAGAACCTGGCTAGATGCTGCCCTATACATCCTCTGATTCACTTGCCCTTTTGCCCCAAGCTGTGTTGCTCTATGAGAGAAAAAGAGATTTTATTTGGGGATTTTAGTATACATATATCACCTTTTATATATATATACACATATATATATATATATATATGAGGTGATAGGTTCATATGATGGCTCAGGTCCTCCTTCCTCTTATAAAGCTACTCCTACCCCTTCGATGATGTCCTGTTGATCTATTAACACATTAATTTATGAATCCATGAATGAATTAAACCATTCATGAGTGAATATACCACATGAGCCAATCACCTCTTAAAAACCTCAGCTTTCAATACTGTTATATTGCATCTTAAGTTTCATTGTGAGTTGAAACTTCCCCAGCACACCTCCTTTTGCAGAAGAGGCCGCGTCAATCAGTCAATCAAAGTAGTCATATCTGGCAGAGATATCAAATGCAAGATCAGGAAATAGCATAGTTCTTTCCTCTTTTCACAGTTATAAGCAAATATTACAAGTCATTTTTAGGTGTCTTCTTTGGTGAGTGGAAGACAAGAGAATTCTGACCTTGAGCTCTCAGGACGGTGTCTGACACATAGTAGGTGCTCAAAGGAACAGGAGCTATAATTATTCACAGACATTGCACACCTCCAAAAATGACAGACTGTCACAAGGGAGGGGAGGAGAGGGGAGGGGAGGGGGAGAATTAGAGGATGGGATGATGGTGGTAAGGCTGGATCTCTCAAATGGCATATTCCTAAGCCCCTTGGGGAAGAAGTTGGCACGATCACCTGTAGTTCTCAGAACTCAATATATGCAATTGTTAGTATCTTTTTCTGAGTGGTCAATTCCCAGTAAACAGGGTCCCGCTCAGTGCCTAACACCATCGGGTTACACTACCAGCTTACCTAAAAACAGGATTGCAAAAACAGAGTAAGCATTTGACCACCAAACACCGAAATAATATCCTTTAATCAAAAGCTTATTTGGGTTGAATTTAGCAGCTCTGGCTTCTAGTTCTATCCATAGCCTTGGAAAAATTACCTTGCCACATTGCTGTGAGGATCAAGTAGATGCCTTATGCCACAGGGCTTTACAAAGTACCATCCAAGTACTATTTGAAGCACTATTCCCCTTCCTCTTATCAAAGAAAATATTAACTTTTTTCTGTTGATCAAAAATTGTGCCTGTGACAAGTTTTATAATTTCAGCATAGATTCAAAGTTACTTGTGCCTTCAAATCCTATACAGTGACACTATTCTTCAACCAGACTCAAGGTAAGATCAATGTTTTGACAAACAGAATCCCCATTTGAAATCCTGTAAAACAAGGCTGCCCTACTGCTTACCTCCCCTTCTTCCATATCTGCATTTGAATAACAGATGCGAAATGTGATGACCTGACTGGGTGATTAATTGGCATTTCTTATAAGTAGACACGCACTGTCTATACCAATGTTACTGTTTAAGTACCATAGAAAAGGTGCTGCTTTAAGAAGCAATTAAACCTCCAACTAAATGTTGGCAGAAAGAACAATTGAGCATCAATTACTTAAACTATATTTTCATTCTTCAGATTTTTAAAGGGCAGTGTTAAATGGTTCTACAATGAGTCAATTCAATATGATTAACTCAGTAATGTCAGGAGAATTGCACTAAGTTCCATTCAAAACTAGAAGTTCTTGGATGGACAAGATTTTTGTCACGAATGCTCTAACATATTCATTTGAATTATTAATACCAAAATCAATGTTTCCAGTGTAGTATGACACAAAAACATGTACCTGCCTCATCTTTCAAAACATATTTTTTTGATTAAAACATATATATATGTGTCCTATTTTGCTGGTAATATTTGGACTTACTTCTGTGTAACATGTGTTACTTTTAAGCAAGACTATTAATAAGGCTCATTAATACTCAAAGTCAATTGCCAATTCTGGGACCCCCACATCTGATAACTATAACATATAGTGGCTCGTCTCTTTAATAAAAAAATCCTGGAATATCAATAGTTCAAGTGTTTATAAAAATCAAATGAGTTGTCTTCAAATTATGAGTTAACACAGCTTTCCTTGATATGTATAATATTAAGACATAGTAAGAGACATAGAAACTATGCACTTCTATATACTCTCTAAATTATATATCCCTATTAAAATATAAGACACATATTACCTTACATTTCTTCTCTGGCTCTAATATTGCTTTATGCCCAACACATTAGCAAAGCCTCAATCACTGTGTGTCAAAATTTCCTCCCCACGCAATCTATCCAAAACTTCTTCCTACCGCTATTGGAAAGAGAACAATACTAACTTTTCCAGAGCCCAAGAGTTCAAGTCTAAGGTAGACAGATCTTCTTGTACAATGCAGAAGAAAAAGATGAAGAGGTTAGCCCATATGGAGCACATTAGGGAGAACAGTGGGTCAAGCTCGGGGAAAACAAACAGAAGCTTTGAGACCACAGGAAGATAAAAAGAAATCAGATGTGCATCAATGATAGACTGGATTAAGAAAATGTAGCAAATATACACCATGGAATACTATGCAGCCATAACAAAGGATGAGTTCCTGTCCTTTGTAGAGACATGGATGAAGCTAGAAACCATCATTCTCAGCAAACTATCGCAAGGACAAAAACCAGACACTGCATGTCCTTACTCATAGGTGGGAATTGAACAATGAGATCACTTGGACACAGGAAGGGGAACATCACACACCGGGGCCTGTTGTGGGTGGGGGGACAGGGGAGGAATAGCATTAGAAGATATACCTAATGTAAATGACGAGTTAATGGGTGCAGCACACCAACATGGCACATGTCTACATATGTGACAAACCTGCACGTTGTACACATGTACCCTAGAACTTAATTAAAAAAAAAAGAAATCAGAGTTGAACTGAGTTAGGATCCAAATGAGATTCAGTTGGGAATAAAATGAGAAGACAGAAGAGCAAAGAAGCAAGTATATTCTCAGTTCTTGTCCCAGGTCCCAGTACACAATAGGGGCTCAATATTTGATGAGTGAATGAAGGATGAATGCATAAGTAAATGAATGGAAATTCAACTGGTGAAAATTATGATGGTTATTTTCAGCCAGTGCTTTATTCAGCTGGTCATGTATTATAATCATAAAACTGGGAGGAAAAAGCGTCAACATTAGGTGATCACTCTCTGCCTTTCAAATTATTCCCAATGAGTGTCTGGTTGAATGACACACCCTCGTTTTCAGCCTGTACCTATTCGGCCTTTGCCTGCTTTTAGACTCTCTTCCATGCTTTGTAAAACCAGGGTTACGGCCCAACTGCTAAGTTCTCAAATCCAGCAGGTTTATCCATGGTTTGTGTCCTTGATCATCAATGTCCTACTGTGTTTGTGTACTACCAAATTAAGACAAGTCTCATCCTGAGTCCATTCTCCAAAATTTGTGAGCATCTTTTCCTTTATTTCCAACGCTCCATCCCCACTTATTAAGATTCATTTTCCAGCAGTTTCTCCTCATTGTGAACACTGTTTTGTAAGGATCTGCTGGAAGATCTGTCTGGAGTATACATAAGGGCTAGACCTCTCCAGCCAAACCCTTGCATTCCCCCATTATTGGAAAAGGCAACATTGCAGCTGCTCTTCTGAAAATCATCTGCAGTGCTTCCAGTGAATACCTATTGGCTAATGATTTTTCTGTTCTCAAGTCCATTACACGCTGCCTGCCTGCTGCTTCCTCCCACAGCATGCCAACTCCAAGCAGGTCTTGGGGCTATAGGGAATGCCCCCCAGTCACCTATATGTTTATGGAGATGTGCTGTGTAGAGGACAATACTTTTTAAAGATGGCTGCAACAATAACTGTCATTCCACATGGTCGCTTTACAATGTAGTTTTGACACCATGCCACTGACAGATGGAATCGGTGTCTTCTCTCCTTGAAACTTGACTGGCTTTTTGAACTGAATCTGGAGAATATGACAGAAATGCCACTGGTGACCGCTGGGGCTGGATCTGAGATAGTAAAGCTTCTGTCTTTCTTGATGGAATACTCGAAGTCTTCAGCCATACTATAGGCACTCTGACTTTCCAGAGGACATTAGGTTCTGAGGAAGCCCATGAGACATGATCCGGAGATTCCATACGGAGAGATCCTGATAATACGTGAAGAGAGGAAGTTACTGGCCAACCTGAGCTGCTTCAGCATCTTCTGTTCCTGTTCCAGCCACAGTCTGACTGCAGCATTAGGAGAAACCTAGAGCTGGGACCACCCACCTAAGCCATTTTTAAAATTTTCTATCCCACAGATACCATGAGTGATAATATTATCTTAAGCCACTAAATTTGGGGGTAATTTGTTATATAGCAATAAATAACTCAAAATTCTTGTCACCTAGCTTTACTGAAAATATAGGCCAAGGGTTTTTGGATTTGCTACTGAATTATTCTAGCTGGTTTTATGGAAGATTTGGAAAAAGTATGCTACCACTGCAACTATTTTGCCCAAATCTTTAAGTGGGATTTATTATTATTATTATTATTATTATTATTTGCTTGGGTGACACTAATATCCTGCCAAATTTGAGAACCACATGTTTACATAAACTGGCTCCAAGACACAATTCTCAACTCTTGGAGTCAGCTTTATATATGGACTTCCTTGTTGGTTTACATGGCCAAATGTTACCTCAATGCACCAGGAAGTACATGAAATTGAACTGATCAGCAGTGGAGTAGATTCTACAAACTTCCTTGCAGTGCTTCTGCAAATTTACATGCTGGGAATTTGATTGGCAGTTGTCGTAATTTCTGTGGGCATTGACTGACCTCGTCTAGTCAGTTTTCTTCCTGATGTTTCCTAGCTGGTTGGTATCCCAAGTGAATTAATGGGGTGGGGAGAATCCATAAATGATAATCTAAACATTTATCTTCTATGTACATATATTTAGAGCAGAGAGTCTCCTATGTAAAATTGTTTCACATTTAATAAACGAGTTGATTTGTGCAAAATGTTTCTAATCACAACAAAAACATTGACAATAATTAGAGAAAATTATTATATTTTATAATTCAACCAAGTGTAATAATTTGGGTTATTTTTCTCCAAATATTCACTCCCCTCCCTTTCACATCACAGAGTACACTTTATCATGCTATTCATGTTCAGCTTGGCTATGTGAATTTTGGCCAATTGAATGCTAGTAGACATAAAAACTTGTAGCTCATTCTTGGCTCTTCCATTTTTTGAACCACCATAAGCAGAGTGCATACCAGATAATTACCTCTAGGCCCAAGAAAAAATGCCTACATAGCAGACCTAACCCAATGTGCTGCCTAGAGCCGAGACCAGCCAACCCACAGCCTGAAGCAGAGCCATTTAGTCTGGCCATCACAGATGAGCCAAACTGTAGTTTCTCTGCAGAGCTTTGAGCATTAAGCAATGTTTGTTTTGGGAATCCACTGAATATTCGCGTAGTTTATAAAGAAAAGAAGTTTATAGAGAAATTTATTTAGCTAATGGTTCTGCAGGCAGGAAGTCCAAGGGCATGGTCCTGGCTTCTGGTAAGGGCTTTTGTGCTGTATCACAACATGGCAGAGAAGGTCAAAGGAAAAGCAGACATGTTCAAAGAGACAAACTTGGAGGCCTTCTGCCTTTATAACACCCTACTCTCTTGGTAACATTACCTGGAGAACTAATCCAGTCTCCAGAAAGCTCAGAGCCCTCATGACTCAAAAGCTTCCCATTAAGCCCCACCTCTTATCACCACCACAACAGAGACCAAATTTCAACATGAGGTTTGGTGGGTCCAAACAAACCACATCCAAATCAGAGCATAGACCTAAGGTCAGCAAACTACAACCTATGTCCCAAATTCAGCCTGGGGATAGTTTTTAAATAAAGTTTTATTCAGGTATTGTCTCTGGCTGCTTCCATGCACCAACTGCAGAACAGAGCAACTGTGGCAAAGACAGTATAGTCCACAAAGCTTAATAGTGACTGTCTTGCTCTGTA
>NW_012100499.1:129611-132722 GCF_000951045.1 Mandrillus leucophaeus | reverse complement strand
TTATTATTATTATTATTATTATTATTTGCTTGGGTGACACTAATATCCTGCCAAATTTGAGAACCACATGTTTACATAAACTGGCTCCAAGACACAATTCTCAACTCTTGGAGTCAGCTTTATATATGGACTTCCTTGTTGGTTTACATGGCCAAATGTTACCTCAATGCACCAGGAAGTACATGAAATTGAACTGATCAGCAGTGGAGTAGATTCTACAAACTTCCTTGCAGTGCTTCTGCAAATTTACATGCTGGGAATTTGATTGGCAGTTGTCGTAATTTCTGTGGGCATTGACTGACCTCGTCTAGTCAGTTTTCTTCCTGATGTTTCCTAGCTGGTTGGTATCCCAAGTGAATTAATGGGGTGGGGAGAATCCATAAATGATAATCTAAACATTTATCTTCTATGTACATATATTTAGAGCAGAGAGTCTCCTATGTAAAATTGTTTCACATTTAATAAACGAGTTGATTTGTGCAAAATGTTTCTAATCACAACAAAAACATTGACAATAATTAGAGAAAATTATTATATTTTATAATTCAACCAAGTGTAATAATTTGGGTTATTTTTCTCCAAATATTCACTCCCCTCCCTTTCACATCACAGAGTACACTTTATCATGCTATTCATGTTCAGCTTGGCTATGTGAATTTTGGCCAATTGAATGCTAGTAGACATAAAAACTTGTAGCTCATTCTTGGCTCTTCCATTTTTTGAACCACCATAAGCAGAGTGCATACCAGATAATTACCTCTAGGCCCAAGAAAAAATGCCTACATAGCAGACCTAACCCAATGTGCTGCCTAGAGCCGAGACCAGCCAACCCACAGCCTGAAGCAGAGCCATTTAGTCTGGCCATCACAGATGAGCCAAACTGTAGTTTCTCTGCAGAGCTTTGAGCATTAAGCAATGTTTGTTTTGGGAATCCACTGAATATTCGCGTAGTTTATAAAGAAAAGAAGTTTATAGAGAAATTTATTTAGCTAATGGTTCTGCAGGCAGGAAGTCCAAGGGCATGGTCCTGGCTTCTGGTAAGGGCTTTTGTGCTGTATCACAACATGGCAGAGAAGGTCAAAGGAAAAGCAGACATGTTCAAAGAGACAAACTTGGAGGCCTTCTGCCTTTATAACACCCTACTCTCTTGGTAACATTACCTGGAGAACTAATCCAGTCTCCAGAAAGCTCAGAGCCCTCATGACTCAAAAGCTTCCCATTAAGCCCCACCTCTTATCACCACCACAACAGAGACCAAATTTCAACATGAGGTTGGTGGGTCCAAACAAACCACATCCAAATCAGAGCATAGACCTAAGGTCAGCAAACTACAACCTATGTCCCAAATTCAGCCTGGGGATAGTTTTTAAATAAAGTTTTATTCAGGTATTGTCTCTGGCTGCTTCCATGCACCAACTGCAGAACAGAGCAACTGTGGCAAAGACAGTATAGTCCACAAAGCTTAATAGTGACTGTCTTGCTCTGTACAGAAAACATTGGTCAACCAAACATGGAAGAATGATTCATACAAGTAGTAATTAGAACTAAACACCCATTTAGGCTGCACAGCTGCTAGATGGGACCCCCAGGAGAAGCTGAGGGGAAGTTCACTGTGACAAAGCCTAGCTCTGAGAGATGGAGCTTTGCCCCCAGTTCTGCATTCACTCCTGTATTTACCTTGTCTTCTGACTTTGCAGTTCTTCTCACTAAAGAAGCAAAAAAAAAAATAGTATTTCTTTGACTTTGTTCATCTTTTTCACTTTGTTCATGTTTTTTCTTACCTATGCCAATAAAATGAAGAGCAAGTGACCAGTATCAGAAGTACTGATTCTGAGCCTAGGCCATAAGAGCCCTGCAACTTTCTGCTTGCCTTTGCATCTTTGTTTGAGCATCATCAGGCCTAACTAGCCCAGCAACCTAGGACAGAGGACAGGAGACTCACGTAAGAAAGCTGCTCCATGAAGGGCTGTTGAATTTTGTCGAAAGTCTTTTCTGCATCTATTGAGATAATCATGTGGTTTTTGTCTTTGGTTCTGTTTATATGATGGATTATGTTTATTGATTTGTGTATGTTGAACTACTCTTGCATCCAGGTATGAAGCCAACTTGATCGTGGTGGATAAGCTTTTTCATGTGCTGCTGGATTTGGTTTGCCAGTGTTCTACTGAGGATTTTTGCATCGATGTTCATCAGGGATACTGGTCTAAAATTCTTTTTTTGTGTCTCTGCCAGGCTTTTGGTATCAAGATGATGCTGGCCTCATAAAATGAGTTAGGGAGGATTCCCTCTTTTTCTGTTGATTGGAATAGTTTCAGAAGGAATGGTACCAGCTCCTCTTTGTACCTCTGGTAGAATTCGGCTGTGAATCCATCTGGTCCTGGATTTTTGGTTGGTAGGCTATTAAATATTGCCTCAATTTCATAGTCTGTTATTGGTCTATTCATGGATTCAACTTCTTCCTAGTTTAGTCTTGGGAGGGTGTATGTGTCCAGGAATTTGTCCCTGTCTTCTAGATTTTCTAGTTTATTTGCATAGAGGTGTTTATAGTACTCTCGGATGGTAGTTTATATTTCTGTGGGATCGGTGGTGATATCCCCTTTATCATTTTTTATTGCATCTATTTGATTCTTCTCTCTTTTCTTATTAGTCTTGCTAGCGGTCTACATTTTGTTGATCTTTTCAAACAACCAGTTCCTGGATTCATTGATTATTTGAAGGGTTTTTGTGTCTCTATCTCCTTCAGTTCTGCTCTTGCCTTCTGCTAGCTTTTGAATGTGTTTTCTTTTGCTTCTCTTGTTCTTTTAATTGTGATGTTAGGGTGCCAAATTTAGATCTTTCCTGCTTTCTCTTGTGGGCATTTAGTGCTATAAATTTCCCTCTACACAAAATGGCAAAAAAAAGCCAAAATTGACAAATGGGATCTAATTAAAGAACTTCTGCACAACAAAAGAAACTACCATCAGAGTGAACAGGCAACCTACAGAATGGGAGAAAATTTTTACAGTCTACCTATATGACAAAGGGCTAATATCCAGAAATTACAAAGAACTTAAATAAATTTACAAGACAAAAATCAAACAACCTCATCAAAAAGTGGCCAAAGGATATGAA
>NW_012100499.1:58935-129317 GCF_000951045.1 Mandrillus leucophaeus | reverse complement strand
GGATCTAGAACTAGAAATACCACTTGACCCAGCCATCCCATTACTGGGTATATACCCAAAGGATTATAAATCATGCTGCTATAAAGACACATGCATACGTATGTTTATTGTGGCACTATTCACAATAGCAGAGACTTGGAACCAACCCAAATAGCCATTGATGATAGACTGGATTAAGAAAATGTGGCACATGTACACCATGGAATACTATGCAGCCATAAAAAAGGTTGAGTTCATGTCCTTTTTAGGGACATGTATGAAGCCAGAAATCATCATTCTGAGCAAACTATCCCAAGGACAGAAAACCAAACACCACATGTTCTCACTCATAGGTGGGAACTGAACAATGAGAACACTTGGACACAGGGTGGGGAACATCACACAGCGGGGCCTGTCATGGGGTGGGGGGAGGGGGAAGGGATAGCATTAGGAGATATACCTAATGTAAATGACGAGTTAACAGGTACAGCACACCAACATGGCACATGTATACAGATGTAACAAACTGCACGTTATGCACATGTACCCTAGAACTTAAAGTATAAAAATAAAATAAAATAAAGAAAAAACTGTTCCAGTGACAGATCCCAAAATGAGCCTAGACCAGACCAACTGACCTCCTGCCCCCACCAACCAACCCACAGATGTGTGAAGCAAATAAATGCAGAGGGTTGCATGCTGCTGAGAGTTTGTGGTGATGTGATACAGCATCACTGGAGCCCGAGTTAACTGATTGTACTAGGTAGAATTTTATGATGGCACTCAGTATTTCCCACTCCCTGGTATACATGACCTATAAAACCCAAGTCTGTGAGTATAATGAATGTTACTTCTACAATTAGGTTATCTTATGTGGCACAGTTAACTTTAAGAAAGGGAAATTATCTGAGTGTCACTAGACCAATCATAAGAGTCCTTTAATTCTGTATCTAGAGGTCAAAAAATGGGAGAATTCGAATCTGCAGCATGAGAAGGATGTGATGGGCTATTACTGGCTTGGAGATGGAGGGAACCGGACGGCAAAAAAATGTAGGTGGCCTCTAGAAGCTGAGAGGGGCCCCACAGGTGACAATCAGCAAGGAAACAGGGGTCTCCAGCTTACAACCACAAGGGATTGAATTCTGCCAACACCTGAATGAGCTTAGAAGCAGAATTTTCCCCAGAGCGTTGTGTTGAAGACTCAGCTGAGCCAATACTTTGATTTCAGCCTTGTGATATCCTAAGCAGAAAATCCAGCCACACCTCATTGTGGTTGATAGACTTCTGACCTGCAGAACTTTTAGTTGCTAAAAGGATGTTGTTTTAAGCTACTACATTTGTGGCAATCTTTTACACAGCAATAAAAAAACAAGCACTCTGATACAACCTCTGTGTCCCATTTTCATCATCTGTACAATGTGAATTAAAACTGTCTCTGCCTCACAGGATTATTGTGAAGATTAGTGTAGTTAATTGTATTACAGTGCCAAACACATAGCACACAACTGAGTAGGTTTAGTATTTTTACTGACACAATTACTAGCTTAGAGTCCAATCCAACCATAATCAGTGTTGAGGCAGCCAGTGATGCAACGATAAACTCTAATGTATAAACATCCCAATAAATATTTGAGGAATAAAAAATTAATGCATCTGAAAAGTAGATTTGAGGCTGAATGAACCAGTAAGTTTTACCTCTGGGTAGAAAAATAAATGAAGTGCCTAGAAACTAATCTGTGATTATATAAAATGGGAATATTATATTATGACCTAGTTAGACTCCATACTCCAGGCAACTAAACTACAAACTTTGACACAACTGTATCTATTATATAAGATACTTCAATTAATGTTTATTCCATAGTAAAAGAACACTGAATTGTAACAAAAAAAATTATTTCTAACATTATACCTACAAGATAGTGTTATGGCCTGAATTTTCTTTCCTCAAAATTCATATGTTGAAGGCTTAACTACCAGTACTTCAGAATGTCACTGTATTTGGAGACAAGGCATTTAAAGAGGTGACTAAGTTAAAATGAGGCCTTTAGTCTGGGCCCTAATCTAATATATCTGTTGTTCTTATAAGAGGGTATGGCCGGGCGCGGTGGCTCACGCCTGCAATCCCAGCACTTTGGAAGGCTGAGATGGGTAGATCACTTCAGGTGGGGAGTTTAAGCCTGGCCAACATGGTGAAACTCCATCTCTACCAAAAATACAAAAATTAGCTGGGTGTGGTGGCGCAAACCACTAATCCCAGCTACTCAGGAGGCTGAGGTAGAAGAATCGTTTGAACCTGGGAGGCAGAGGTTTCAGTGAGTCAATATCGTGCCACGGCACTCCAGCCTGGGGTACAAAGCAAGACTGTCTCAAAAAGCAAAAATTAAAGAAGAGGAGTGTATTAGGACACAGACCAGCACAGAGGGAAGACCATGTGAGGACACAGGGAGAAGGTAGTCATCTCCAAGCCAAGAAGGGAAGCCTCAGAAGAAACCATGCCTACCAACACCCTTGATCTGGGACTTTTACCCTCCAGAAATACGAGGAAACAAATTTTGTTCTTTCAGTCACCCAGTTCATGGTACTTTGCCATGGCAGCCCCAGAAAACTAATATAGACAGGAATACAGATTCAATTTGACAGAGTAATAGTTTTATTTGGGAGATTTTTTACCCAAAAAAAAACAAAACAGTCAGGTTTCTATTCTAATATACTGTCTTACTGTTCTTTCCCAAGAAGTTCACTTGATAGTACTGGAGCTTCTTATATTGCAACTTGAATATGCCTGAATAGTTAAAACCTCCCCACAGAAATTTTAGGGCTGTTATGTTTAGAGGCATCCAACAACCCCTTGCTGAACGTGACCCAGCACAAGAATTCTCAGACTGTTTCAAATATATTCATAATACCTTATTTAAATATATGCATGCATATATTATAGTGGATATTAAAAATGGCACTTGATAGTTATGGATTAAACGAATGCTTTCCGTAATTTTTATATAATAGTCACAGAAAATCTGTTTTCCAATCCATGTGCCGTATGATGAGCACACATTTGCGATCACTTCATTTTGCATTCTGCTACTGAACTACATTTGCCATCTGCTGGCTCACTAAAAAAACTGTCAATCCTTTTCAGCCATCTTGCATTGTGCTCTATCCTTGCTATCACTTTAAAACACTGACAATATGAATATTATATTTTGAATGCCCTTGAATAAATTATGTGGGGTCCCAGGCATTTTGCCAGGTTTGAGATGTTTCACATTTCTTGGTAATTGGAAATATATAACTTTGTCTCCAACTCTTAGACTCCTTGTTGCCCAAGGTCAGTATACTTATTGGTATGACCAAGGCTGAGAAGACACATTTCCTCTATTTCAGGCAAACTCCTCCACTTAAGCCTTGAAACAACAGCGACTTATATAGGGAAGGTGAGGAAGCTGAAGCCCAGGAAAGTGATGGGACTCAGTCAAAACCTGAGATAAGAATACAAAGCACAGTAGGTGACAACATACACATTGCTTTGCTTTGCTCTGCAACTTCCCTGTCTACAAAATTAGAGATATAGAGATATTGAATTGAGGTCACATCAGTCTAATGCTAGAAAAATTCACATTCAGAGAAATAGAACAGTCTCAAAATAAAAACTGCAGATACCCTAAAGGCTTCTGGTCAGTGTAACCCTTTATTTTCTTCAGGAATGTGTGGTTCTATCATAACATACTCATTAAGACCACACCCTTTGGGGTTAGGCAGCCCTGTATGCAAATCCTCATTCTGTTACACTGTTCTTAGCTGATTTTGGATAAGTTACCAGAACCTCTCTGCACCAATTTATCTGTAAAATAGGGATGATAATAGTCCATGCTTCGTATTATTTGAGAGAATGAAGACAATCTACTTATAAAAAATGTGCAGTAAGTGTTAAATACTGCTGTTGTATAATTACTTTATTATACCTCCTCTTACTAATATTTATGTGAAAGGTCATACACTCAGAGGATTAGGTCTTGTTTAGCCACCATTTTATATAAGATTTTGTTTACCCTTGAATTCAGTTTACTGGTTCAAAAGCCAAAGATTTTACCCAGGTCAGATCTTCTAATAAATAGGACAAAGGGAAAGTCCTCTATTGTAGAGCTTATAAAGACAGTATTAGTAGAAAATGAAACCATTTTATAGAATTCAATATCTTGATCTAATCATCCAGCATAATTAACTTAAGCACAGAGAGATGTAGATACACACAAGTACATACAATACACACTGTCACAGGAACTATAGCTACACATTATAGCATGGTTTTGATGTTAATCAATTCCTGCTAATTACTTTATTAGAAAGTTCTCATGAGAGAAGAGGGTATAGTCTGGTTTTTGGTTGGTTTCTGCATTATTCTGATTCATTATTGCAACCTACACTAAAACTCCCATGAGTCACCTACTAAATGCAGAATTAGTCACTTCACAAATCAGAAATTGCACACTAATGCAGAGGATCTGTTGCCTCTGGACTTATACATATTTCATCAGACTGAATTTGCTGCTTCTAAATAGTTCTCTCCTTTCTCTTTCATATGTCATGAAAGCACTGGAATTGGGGGATGGGAATGGGTTTCTCTACCATACTCAAGCTGTGAATTTATTGTCAACAAAGCCTACTACAAAAAACACTAGAAAAAAAATGTCTACTATGTTCTTATTGGTTTTAGACAGCAAAAAGAGTAACTTTGAACCTAGGAAATACTAGTACATTACTCCATAACCTTTCCTTTGTGGTGACCCTTTTTTTCAAGGGTCACCTTCACTCACTATCTGAAGCAACTTAGTTTAAGGATTATCCATCGACTACCAAGGCAGGAATTTTACTCTTTACCTTTTCTGTGGTTAGGTGCACATCAATTATTCTGTACCTCTTTGTAGAGATTTCAGGTCTATGCTTTTCTTCAAATAAAAAAGGTATTCTAAAGTCTAATGATTAGGTCTTAGGTGAACTTTCTATTCAGTGTTTTCAAAGAAATAAATAAGTGATGGGTGAGCTTTCTTGCCCTTCTATGAAAAAACTATAACACTGATAACTGTCATTTCAGTCTGACCCAGCCTGAACATGCCAACCACAATAGTGTGAAATCTTGCTTGGCTTACAGTAAACTACACCTCTATTGCTTTCCTTTAATATATTCTCTGGACCACTGCATGATACCAGCTCATTCTGTGCTGAGCTGTATGAGACACTTGTCAATGCCTCCAGACTAGGGTAGATAAACAAGGTGGAAACTTTAGTCTTAAAAATCTAGAGGCCAGTTGAAATGATATCTTGTATTTTTTCATTCTCTACTAAAAACAGTATATGCAAGTTAATATATCATTACACTGGTTTTACCCTTTGTATGAGTTTCCCATTGCTGCTGTAACAAATTATCACAATCTTTTCTGGTTTGTAACAACACAAATGTAGATCTTACAGTTCTGGTAGTCAATTCTCAAATGGTTTTCCACTAGGCTATAATCAAGATGTTGGCAGGGTGCATTGCTTTCTGGAAGCTCAGAGAAAAATCTGTGTCCTTGCCTTTTCCATCTCCCAAGGGCTGCCCTCATTCCTCGGCTCATAGCCTCTTCCTTTATCTTCAAAGCCAGCAACATAGGACCAAATTCCTCTCACAATACTGTCTGTAGTTCTCTGCTTTCTTCCCCTTTTAAGGACTTTGTGATTACATTTGGGTCCACTCAAATAATCCTAGATAATCACTCTATTTTGACATCAGCTGATTAGCAATCTTAATTCTCACTGCAACTTTAATTCCTCACTTTCCATGTAACTTTAACTTATTCATAGGTTCTGAGGATTAGGACATGAATATCACTGAGGGGGGCAATATTCTGCCTACCATGTCTCTGATGAATAATTTTTTGAAATTTTAGGTAGTTTTGACAGTCCACTTCTAGGGAGAAGCAAGCACAAAGTGTTTTATTTACAATGAGCAAATGGTTTCAAAATACAGTGCAGGGAGGTCTAGCTCCTTTTTGGAATGTCTCTAGATGGAAATGATTGGCAGAGATGAAGCCAAGTTGTAATTTCATTTTCTCACTGATAATAGATTCAACAGGCTGATCACTCTCAATAGCAGTATTAAGTAGGAAGACATCACAGTATTTTGAAAACGTTTCCCCTCAAAGGAACTTTGCAAATTCATTAGGCTAAAGTAAAAATGTATCTTAAAGTGACAACAAGATAATTCATTTCTGCCTTCTTTCAAGAAAAAAAGTTGTAAAATCTTTTAATGGATGTTTGGTTTCAGGTAAATAAAGTACAGTTTGAGTGAGGCTCTGACAACACATTAGAAGAACATTTAATGTACGTTAAAATTACTAGTTTACCCGAACTATCACACTTATTGTGGCATAAAACCTATTGGCAAAGACTGAAATTTCTAGAAGAAAACATAAGGTACATAACATTTTAAAACCTAATTTACTGGGAAACTTTAATTTTGAAAATAAAAAAGAAATTGCAAATTATATTAAAATACTAAGGATTAGAAGTCTAATTCAAGCCAGAAACACATGAAATTCAAATATGACTCTACTTACTCTGTGCATATGCATAAAGTGTTTTCAGAAAAACTTCGTAGTTTAAAGAGAAACTTAGAAGAATTCAAAATTAAACATACCCTTGAATATTTACCAACTTCCGCCCTGAAGGAATACAATCTGGCTAATGCATTTTTACTAGTAGTTTGACACTTACTAATACTCCAAAAGTAAAATTAGTCATCTTGATCTCTTATTCTGATTTTGTTCTACGATTTGAAACAAATACAGGAAATATTGCAATGATTTACACTGGAATATTTTCCATAGTAAAGTAAAAGTTAGAGATGAGTGTCATTTTTTAAGAAACTTACTCATACTGTTATCATACCTATAATGAAGTGATAGTACCTATCTCATTTCCTCCTCAAAACCCCTTATTTATCCATGTCTGATATTTGCCCAAAAGAAATGTATGTCTTTGAATTCACCATTGTCCTTTAAGAATTGTTCTTCGGTAAAATTCAAGTATTCATGAGATTGTTATCATTTGTCTTATGTATGTATGATAATGCCAATAAAACAATAACAATTAAAATTTACTGGTTAACTAGTATTATGTTAGCAATATAGCTGTGTCATCAGATCCTCCCCACAACCCTATGAGACAGATTTTCTTAAGGTTCTTGGTTGCAAACAAGAGAAGTCAAAATGATTGGTGTGTGAATGCAATGTCCACAGAAACCACTTTAAGAAGAACACGGCTAAAATTACTGAGTAAAACCTTTAAAAACATGCTCATATTGTTCAGCTGATTGGAAGCAACAATAAAGAACAAATCAGTAGATAATTGATTATCAGGAGCCAATGTTCATGGCAGAACTTATGGTTATCCCCAATAACAAAAAGATTGCTTGAGAAGGGACACAAAGAACAGGCAACAAAGACTAGAGTCCAAGCAAGGTAAGAGATTTAATGAATGGCTTTTCACTTGCAAAATCCTAGAATCACTAAAGAGTCATGCATTGAAGGGATGCTACATCCTCTGAAAGGTATTTTGTTGTTGTTGTTGTTGGAAAACAAACCCATTTTACAAATGTAGGCAAAATTGTTGCCTTGGCTAATGAAGATAAGAGGGGAAGAAAAAAAATTTTCCATGAGAATCCTAAACCCTAGTCTCCGATCAACCAAACAGGGCTCAAATTTAAATTACACATGTGGCATAAAAACAAAATAAAACAAGAACACTCAGAAATTTTTATTTAAATGTGGGATAAGAGAAGATCAAAGATAACAGGTCTGTAAGACAATCTAGACCTGAAACAAAATAGCATATTACTAGAAATAAGAACATGACTTATCAATAAAAGGTTCAATGCACCAGAAGTTTACTCTATAACATAGCTTCAAATTTTTGAAAGCAAAACTTGAAAAGACTCCAAGGAGAAACTGACAAGTACACCACTACCTTCGGACATTTTAAACATACAGTGTCAATAAATCAAGTAGAAAAATATTTGAAAATACAGAAAAATATAGAAGTCTTCAACAAAAAATATAATATTGAAAAGACATGAACAATTCAAAAATATTACATATGAAATTTACTGGATACCAGTAGAACGGGGCTTAGAAGAAAATTAATCTTTAATGCGTATTTTTAAAGGAAGAAAAGCAGAATATAAATGCACAAAGAATAAAGTTTTAAGAAGTTAGAAAATGGACAATAGGATAAACCCCACAAAAAGAAATGATCCAAGTAAATCAAAGTAATCAAATTAAATGTATAATCTAAAAAATTAAAAGAAAATTCTGTCAAATAATAAATTTGTTTTTTTATAAAGAAAGAAAAGGTGAGAAATCATAAAAGCTTTAGAAATGAGAAAGAAAATGATATTAGGATTCTCTACAAAAGCAGAACCAATAGGACATATAGATAGGTATAGACATAAATTAATAGCTGTATAAGAGGGGACAGATTATGGGAATTCTCAAATGATTATTGAGCGTGAGAAGTCCCGTGACTTGCCACCTGCGAGCTGGAGAACCACAGGACTTGGCGGTATAATTCAGTGTGAGTCTAAAGGACTGGGAACCAGGGGATCTGCTGCTGTAAGTCCCAGAGTGTGAAGACTCAAGGGCCTGGAGTTCTCACGTCCAAAGGCAGGAAAACATGAAGGTCCCAGCTCCAGAAGAGAGAGAATTCACTTTCCTCTGCTTTTCTGTCCTCAATGGATTGGATGGTGTCCACATACATTAGGTGAGGGCAGATTTCCTTACTGAGTCCACCGATTCAAATGCCAATCTCTTCTGAAAACACCCTCACAAACATATCGAGAAATAATGTGTGGCCAGTTATCTGGGTATCCTTTAACCCAGTCCGCTTGACACTTAAAGTTAACCATCACCGAGACTAAATGGAGTTGTAGCAGAGATTACAAGGAATATTACAACTGATGTCACTATGAAGTTTGAGTTTTTTTAACTGACAAATTTCTAGTAAAAGAATTGCTTAAAAGTGCTCAAGAATTAGAAAACCATTTGTAACCTTAGAACCAGTAAAGATACTAAATTATCTCGATCTTTAAAAACTTTCTAAAAGAAAACATTAGTTACAGAAGTTTGAATAGTTAGGATCTACCATATATGCAAGGTAAATATAATTGAAAATAGAAAAAGAGGAAATATTTCTAAATTCATTTTACAAGGTTAACATGCTAGAAACCTTATATAATGAAAATATTTTTAAAAATATAGCAAGTTTAAGCATATAGATGCTAAACCTCAAGGTAAAATATTAGGCAACTGAATGTAGCAATGTATCAAAAGGGTAATAAATGTATCATGACTAAGACAGATTTAATCCAAAAATGCAAAATTGGTTCACTTTTATAATTCATATTTTTATGATTCCCTCAAAATGTGTGAGAAAAAATACTAAATAGTTTTTAATGTAGGAAAATACAAAAACAGTTTCTCACCAGGCTAACTTAAAAAAAAAGACAAAAATTTCTAGTATCAGAAATGAAAGGGCGTCACCAGACCTCATATGCATTAAAATGATAATTAATGCTATAAACAACTCTATGCCCCAAATTTGATAATTTAGATGAAATGAACCAATTCCTTGCAAGACAAAATCCACTAAAACTCGCAAAAGGACAAATAGACAATCTGAATAGGCATATAACAATGAAATAAATTGAACTGATAGCACCAGACCCAGATGGGTTCACTAATTCTAGCAAACATTTAAGGAATGAATTGTACTAATTCTCTACAATCTCCTTCAGAAGAGAGAAGTTGAAGGAATAGTTCTTAACATTTTATAAGGTCAACTATCAGAGCATCATAACCAGATGAAGACATTACAAGAAGTTACACACTAAAATATCTCATGAACATATATGCAAAACGCCTCAACAAAATATTAGCAAAATGTATCCAACATTGTATTTAAAAACGTACATTATGACCAAATGGGATTTATATCAGATATGCAAGACTGATTTGACTTCTGAAAATCAATTTGCATAACACATCACATGGAGAAGTTAAAGAAAAACCATATAATCACCTTGATACAGAAAAAGCATTTGACAAAATCTAACGCTGATTCATGATACAAACCAGGAACAAAGGAGAACTTTCTCAACTTGATAAATAACTAGAAACTAATCTACAACTATGATACTTAACATCAAGAAATGCAAAGCTTCCTCAGGATATAGAGACAAGGATGTCTGCTCTCCCCACACATTTTCTTTTTTTTTTTTTTTTTTTTTTAAATTTATTTATTATTATTATATTTTAAGTTGTAGGGTACATGTGCATAACGTGCAGGTTTGTTACATATGTATACTTGTGCCATGTTGCTGTGCTGCACCCATCAACTCGTCATTTACATCAGGTATAACTCCCAATGCAATCCCTCCCCCCTCCCCCCTCCCCATGATAGGCCCCGGTGTGTGATGTTCCCCTTCCTGAGTCCAAGTGATCTCATTGTTCAGTTCCCACCTATGAGTGAGAACATGCGGTGTTTGGTTTTCTGTTCTTGTGATAGTTTGCTAAGAATGATGGTTTCCAGCTGCATCCATGTCCCTACAAAGGACACAAACTCATCCTTTTTTATGGCTGCATAGTATTCCATGGTGTATATGTGCCACATTTTCTTAATCCAATCTGTCACTGATGGACATTTGGGTTGATTCCAAGTCTTTGCTATTGTGAATAGTGCTGCAATAAACATACGTGTGCATGTGTCTTTATAGCAGCATAATTTATAATCCTTTGGGTATATACCCAGTAATGGGATGGCTGGGTCATATGGTACATCTACTTCTAGATCCTTGAGGAATCGCCATACTGTTTTCCATAATGGTTGAACTAGTTTACAAGAAGCCCTAGCTAAAGCAATAAGACCAGAAGTGGAAATTAAATTTTTTTTAAAAAAAAAAAAAAAATTATGGCCTTAGAACCAGCAAAGATATTATTCTCTTGATCTTTAAGGAAAAAATAAATTAAAAATTGTCTGTTTGCAGATGACATATTCATCTTTGTAGAAAATCCTCCAAGATCAATAACAAAAAAAAAATCCCTGGAATAAGCAATTATAGCAAGGTTGCAGACACAAAGTTAATATACAAAAGTCAATTATTTTTCTGTATATCAGTATTGAATAAGTTGAACTTGAAATTTAAAACACAGTATCATTTCAATCAGCACTGCAAAAAAATGAAATACTTAGGTATAAATATGGAAAACTACAAAACTCTGATGAAAAAACTCAAAGAACCAAATAAATGGAGAGGTATTTCATGTTTATGGATGACTCAATATCGTAATGATGTTCATTCTTCCCAACTTGACCTACAGATTTAATGCAATCCCAATCAATATCCCAGCAAGTTATACTATAGATAACAAACTGCTTCTAAAGTGTATATGGAAAAGCAAAAAACCCAGAAAAGCCAACACAATATTAAAGAAGAACAAAGTTGGAGAAGTAACACTACTTTAAGATTTAATAGAAAAGTATAGTAATTAAGACAGTACAGTAGTGGTAAAAGAATAAACAAATCGCTCAGTGGAATAAGATAAAGGGCCCAGAAATAGACTCATACAAATATAATCAAATTATCTTTGACAAAGAAACAAAGGCAACGTACTTTTTTAAAAATTGTCTTTTCAACAAATGGTGCAGGAAGAAATAGAAATCCAAACGTGAAGAAATGAATCTAGACTTAAACACTTCCTTAAAAATTAATTCAAAACAGATCATAGACCTAAATATAAAATCTTTTAGAAGATAACAGAAAATCTACACGGCATTGGGGTTGGCAATAACCGTTTAGGTACAACATCACTGGATGATTCAGGAAAAAAAGAAATAAGCTGAACTTCATCAAAATTAAATTTATGCTCTGCAAAAGATAATGTCAAGAAAATAGGTAGATAAGCCACAAACTGGGAGAAGACGTTTGCAAAAGACATATTTGATAAAAGACTGCTATTCAAAATAGACAACTCTGAAAACTCAGCAATAAGAAAACAATCTCATTTAAAAAATGGGTAAAATACATTAACAGACACCTCATCAAAGATAAGCATGACCGGCCGGCCGCGGTGGCTCACGCCTGAAATCCCAGCACTTTGGGAGGCTGAGGCGAGAGGATCACGAGGTCAGGAAATCGAGACCACCCTGGTTAACATGGTGAAACCCCATCTCTACTAAAAATACAAAAAACTAACCGGGCGTGGTGGAGGCGCCTGTAGTCCCAGCTGCTCCGGAGGCTGAGGCAGGAGAATGGCGGGAACCCGGGAGGCGGAGCTTGCAGTGAGCCGAGACCGCGCCACTGCACTCCAGCCTGGGCGACAGAGTGAGACTCTGTCTCAAGAAAAAAAAAAAAAGGTAAGCATGACAAATAAGTATGACAAAGATAAGATGCCAAATAAGCATATGAAAAGATGTTCCACATCATATATCAGGGAAAGGCAAACTAAGGAGATATCACTACACACCTATTAGAATTGCCAAAATCCAAGACACTGACAACACCAAAGGCTGGCAAGCATATGGAGCAATAGAAATTCTCATTTATTACTAGTGTGAATGTAAACAGTACAGCCACTTTGGAAAATAGTTCGCAAGTTCCTTACAAAACTAAACATACTGTTATCATATGTTCCAGCACTCACATTCCTTGGCTTTAACCCAAAGAAATTGAAAACTTATATCCACACAAAACCTGCACACAGATGTTTAGAGAAATTTTATTCAAAATTGCAAAAATTTGAAGCAAGATATCCCTCTTATAAGCGAAGGGATAAATTTTGGTATATACAGACGAAGGAATATATTCAGCACTGAAACAAAATGAGGTATCAAGTCATGAAAAGACATGGAGATTTAGTTACATATTACTAACTGAAAGAAGCCAACCTGAAAAGGCTGCTTTCGGTATGATTCCAACTCTCTGACATTCTGAAAAAGGCGAAACGATGGAGAAAGTAAAAAGATCAGTGCTAGGGGTTTAGCGTAGAGATGGGTTAATAAGCACAGAGGATTTTTAGGGCAGTAAAATTATTCTGTACATACATTATTTGCACATACATTAATTGAATATAATTATGAATAAAATTAATTATGTAAATAATTAACATTAATTGTACATCATTATTTGTACATACATTAATTGAAGATACATGTCACAATAGATTGACCCAAACCTAAAGAATATACAACACCATGAGTGAACCCTAATGTAAACTATGGATTTGGGTGATAATGGTGTGTCAACGTTAAGTTCATCACCTGTAGCAAATGTGCCACTATGGTGATGCCGATAACGAGGACTGGGATGAGACGGGGGTATAGGAAATCACTGTGCCTTCTGCTCAATTTTTCTGTGAATCTAAAACTGCTCTAAAAAAATAAAGTTTAAACATACATACACACACACACACACACACACACACACAAAAAAAAAAAAAAAAAAACTAGAAGAAACTAAAAGGAAAAAAAAAAAAGACCTATTTTATTGCCCTGGAATCAGTAAAGACATTACATTATTATCTTGATCTTTAAGGGAAGGAACAAATAAAAGTTTTTATTTGCAGATGACATGAAATCATCCTCGTTGAAACTTCCTCAACCTGTTAGAGACTATGTAAGGAACAAAACAAACTATGACAAACATTTCGGCTATTTATAAACAAAGCATTTCTTTAAATCCGAAACAGGACAAGGGTGCCGACTATCACCACTTCATTCAAGACTCACAACACACAAACACGAGAGCGGGGGACAGTAAACTCATAAGTAGTAAGAGAGGTGCCTAAGAAAAAAGCCACCGTCTCTCAAGTCAGTAAATCCAACACACACTGAAGTAAACAGAATTCTACAAAGACATGTAAATCAGGAAACAAGTGGGGAGACACTTTAGAGATATAAAAGGAAGAAGAGAAGAGAAAGAAAAAAGGTATAAGGTTTAAAAAAGAAACAACATTTATTGGCAGCTGATATAACTGTTCACAGAAAACTCAAATTAATCTATGCATTGAAAAATTATTAGAATGAAAAATGTTAATAAAGATTGGAAAAGTGACATTCTATCTTTCCAACAAATGGCACTGAGAAAACCAGGTATCTACCAGCAAAAGAATGAAGCTGCACCTTTACCTAGAACGATATACAAAAATTAACTAAAAATGGTTCAAAAGACATAAATTGAACAGTAAAAGTTTTAAAACTGTTAGAAGAAAACATTAGGGTAAATCTTCATCACATTAGATTTGCAGTGATTTTATGATGTAACACCAAAAGCATAGGCCACAAAACAAAAAAGAAATGAATTGCACTAAACAAAAATGAAACCTGCACATCAAAGGACACAATCAACAAAGTGTAAAGGCAACCCATGGAACTGGAGAAAATACTTACAAACTATTCTGTTAAACAGCTAATATCCCTAATATATAAACAAACTCCTACAGCTCAACAGCAAAATGTTTTTAAATAAGGAAAAGATTTAAATAGACATTTCTCCAAAGAAGATACATAAATGACCAAAAAACATGAAAAGATGCTCAATATCATTAGTCATTAGGGAAGTGAAAATCAAAATCACAATGAGATACCACTTCACACGTATTAGTATGGCAATAACTTCTTTAAAAATGGTAATAATGTACATAAATAGAAACCCTTGCGCATTACTAGGAGGAATATAAAATGGTATGAGCTGCTATGGAGAAGAGTTTGGTGGTTTCTCAACAAGTTCAGCATAAATCTATATATGACCCAGCAACTCCACTCTTCGGTGGAATATATGGTATATATGGAATATATGGCAGCATTATTCACAAAAGCCAAAAGGTGTATATAATGTAAGTGTTCACTAATATATGAATAAACAAAAGTATGTACATTCAATGCAATATTGTTCAACCATAGTAAGAAACAAGGAAGTAATAGCCAGAGCAATCAGGCAAGAGAAGCAAAAGGGATCCATAAATAGGGAAAAGAAAATCGAACTATCTTCTCTTCACTAATGATATGATCCTATACCTAGAAAACCCTAAAAACTCCACAAAAAAGACTCTAGAATGAATAAACCATTTTAGTGATGTTTCTGAATACAAACTCAATGTACAAAATCAGTAACATTTCTATACACCAATAATGTCCAGGCTGAGAGTAAAATCAAGAACACAATCCATTTACAATAGCCACAAATAAAATGAAACACATAGGAATACAGCTAACCAAGGAGGTGAAAGATCTCTACGAGGAGAACTAAAAATACTGCTGAAAGACATCAGAGATGACATAAATGAATGGAAAAACATCCCATGCTCATGAATTGGAAGTATCAATATTGTTAAAATGGCTATACTGCCCAAATCAATATATAGATTCAACGCTATTCCTAGCAAACTACCAATGTTGTTCTTAACAGAATTGTTTAAAACTATTCAAAAATCCATTTGGAACCAAAAATGAGCCCTCAAATCCAAAGCAATCCTAAGTTAAAAGAACAAAGCCAGAAGTATCACAATATCTGATAAAAGGCTACAGTAACCCAAGCGCTTGGTACTGGTACAAAAACAGACACACAGACCAATGCAACAGAATAGAAAACTCAGAGATGAAGTCACACACTTATAACCATCTGATCTTTTGACAAGGACAACAAAAAGCAATGGAGAAACCACCTCTTGTTCAATACATGGTGCTGGGATAACCAGCTAGCCACATGAAGAATTAAATTGAACCTTTACCTTTCACTATATACAAAAAATTAACTCAAGATTGATTAAAGATTTAAATGTAAGATCTAAAACTGTAAAATCCTAGAATAAAATCTAAGAAATCCTGTCCTTGACATCAGCCTTAGCAAAGAATTTTTGACTAAGTCCCTGTTTTGTTTCTCTATTACTACTATTAATAGACGCAAAGACTAAATATCAATAAAGGCCAAAACGAGTGAAGAAAGTGGCAGCCTTTTATTTGCAAATATGCATACACTCTCGGACGAGGTTCTCTGGTCCTCAGGTGTGGGGGCCCAGGGAAGTCTCGCCGGCGTTCTCCGTGATGTTCTCCGGTCCACGAATGTAGGGGGCTGAAGAAGCCACACCGACGCTTACCGGGGCGGACTATTATGCCTGGGAGCTGGAAGGGGAGGAGTTTGGGGCTTGACGTCACTCTGCGCATGCTCAGTTGATTTGGTTCGTCCCCCGGGTGCAGGAAAATCTGTGATGAAGAACCCAGAAACAACAGGGACTGCTCTATCTTGTTCACCTTCCTCCATCTTGTCCCTTCTCCCTCACCCAAACAGTCCCCAAAAGCAATTGCCAGAAAAACAAAAATTGATAAATGGGACCTAATGAAACTACAGTGCCTCTGCACTGCAAAAGAAACAACAGAGTAAACAGACGTTTACAGAATAGGAGAAAATATTCACAAACCATGCATCTGACAAAGGTCTAATATCCAAAATCTTTAAGGAATGTAAATCAACAAGCAAAAAATAACCTCGTTAAAAATGAGCAAAGAATATTAATGTACCCTTCTCAAAAGACAACAAAGAACCAGCCAACAAACATGAAAAACTGTTCATCACTAATTATCAGAGTGAGATACCACCTTGCACCAGTCAGAATGCCTACTATTTAAAAAAAAAAGATGCTGGTGAGGCTACAGAGAAAAGAAAATGCTTACACACTGTCGATGGGGATGTCAACTGGTTCAGCCACTGTGAAAAGTAGTTCGGAGACTGGATATATATCCAAAGGAAAACAGATCACTATACCAAAAAGGCACATGTGCACACATACGTTCATCACTGTGCTATTCACAATACCAAATATATGATATCAACCTAGGTACCCATCAGTGGTAGACTAGATAAAAAAATATGGGGTACATATATATACACACCATTGAATATTACACAGCCATAAAAAAGAATGAAATCATGTCCTTTGCAGCAACATGGATGGACCTGGAGGCCATAATCCTAAGCAAACTAACACAGGAACAGAAAATCAAATACCCCAAATTCTCACTTATAAGTGGGAGTGAAACATTGAGCACCCATGGACAAAAACATGGGAACAATAGACACTGTGAACTATTAGAGATGGGACAGAGGGAGTAGAGCAGCATAGGTCAAAAAACTACCTATTGGGTACTAGGTTCACTACTTGTGTGCCATATACCCGTACAACAAACTTGCACAAGTACCCTATGTATCTAGAAGTTGAAAAGAAAAAAATGAAATTTTGACACAGGTAACAACATAGATATACATGGAAATATTATGCTAAGTGAACTTAGCCAGACACAGAAGGACAAATATTACATGATCCCACTTTTATGAGGTACCTAGAATAGGCAAATTCCTGAAGACAGAAAGTAGAACAGAATTACGAAGGGCAGTGAAGGAGGAGGAATGGGGAGTAATATTTAATGACTACAGAGTTTATGTTGGGGATAATGAAAAAGTTTTGCATATAGATGGTGGCAATGGTTATGCAACATCATGAATGTACTTAATGATACTGAATTATATACACTTACAAACAGTTAAAATATTAAATACTCTATGTATACTTTATAATAAAAAATTACATTCTATGCCACAAACGAACTATTACAGCATTAAATTAAAACATCCATTTTACTAACCAAAAAGAAAAAATAAATATCTGGAATTAAAAACATAAATATTTTATAGAAATGTTAAGACTTTATTGAAACACAATAAGGAAAATGAAATGCATATCACATTTATAGATGGGATGATCCAAATTATAAATTTTCCCTAAATTATTTATAAACGCAATATAGTCCCAATCATAACCACAAAGGGATTTCCATGGAACTTGGTGAGTTAATTGTCTATCTATTTAGGAAAGCAAAGGCCCAATAACAGTCATGACACAAAAGTAACCTCCACTGATATTAAGAATTGTTAAAATAATCTATTGTTAGTAAAACAATGTAATGTTGGCACAGCAAAAGATAAATAGATCAATGAAACAAAATAAACTCAGAACTGGGACAAGTGCTTATCTATAGGAATAAAATAGAGAATAAAAATGAAAGGAAACCTGTAGGTTATGCTACACACACACACACACACACACACACACAGAGATTTCAGATGGATTGTGGTCTTAAATATGTAAGAAAAATATAGGTAAATAAGCTCATGACTTTAGGGTAAGGAAAGATTTCTTCAACAAAACATGTTTAAAAGTTAACCTACGAAAGAAAATATTACAGTTATGACTATATTAAAATGAAGATTTCTGTTTAGCCTAAAACACCATGAAGAGAAGGATAACTTTCAAATGGAAAAATGTTCACATACGAAGACAAATGACTGGCTTCCAGAATATATTAAGAACCAGTCCAAATATATCAAGAACAAACCTCCCTCCCAATAGAAAAATGGAAAAAACATGAACAGGCATTTCACAGACAAAAAGTACCTCAAATGTCTAAAAGTCACATGATTCACACTTCAGAAGTAATCAGGGAAATATCAAATGTTGGCAAGATGTGGACTGATATGGTTTGGCTGTGCCACTACTCAAATCTCATCTTGAATCGCAGCTC
Organism: Mandrillus leucophaeus; assembly: GCF_000951045.1. Taxonomy (NCBI): domain Eukaryota; kingdom Metazoa; phylum Chordata; class Mammalia; order Primates; family Cercopithecidae; genus Mandrillus; species Mandrillus leucophaeus. Next base: position 110,675 of record NW_012100499.1, on the reverse strand, counting down.
CCATAATCCCCACATGTGATGGGAGGGACCCAGTGGGAGGTAACTGAATCACGAGAATGGGTTTTTCCCATGTCCTGCTCATGGCAGTGAGTAAGTCTCATGAGATCTGATGGTTTTATAAATGGGAGTTTCCCTGCACACGCTGTCTTCCTACTGCCATGTAAGACATGTCTCTTCTCCTCCTTTGCCTTCCACCATGATTATGAGACCTCCCCAGCCATGTGGAACTGTGAGTCTATTAAACCTTTTTCTTTATAAATTACCCAGTGTTGGTTATGTCTTTATGAGCAGCATAAGAACAGACTAACACAAGGAAAATGGGAACTCTCATTTAAAGATGATTATAACTTAGTAAATTTGAACATACACACAACTTCTATGATCCAGAAAATTTTACTCCTACAGGAAATCTGGCATAGGGCCTTAAGAGATATAGGAATATTTATATCAGCATCATCTGTAATAGTAAGAAATTACAAAAAACAAAAGAAGAGAGAAGCAAATGTGCTGTAGTTTCACAATAGAATGCCAATATGCAGGGGGTATTAACTGGAGCTACACATTGGAAGTGGGTAGGAGGTTTTTAAAAATACCCGTGACTAGGCCCTACACCAAGAGATAAGAATTTCATTGATATGTGGTAGAACTCAGGCATTAATAGTTTTGAAAATCTTTCCAGCTGATTCAAATATGCATTGATGTTGATTAACCACTGTTACACAACATTGTAAATGAACTAAAACTACACACACAATCATGAACGAGTCTCATAAAAACACAATAGAGAAAAGACAATTTCTGAAAAATACAAAGATTTCATTTGTGTTAATCAAAAGAAAAGGAAAAGAACTACACGATGTATTGTTTACAGCTATGTACATATGTAACAAGTCTACAAAAATGCAAAATAATGATATCAAAGAGTGCTTATACCTGGTGAGGAAGAAGATGTAAGTAGGGAAGAATATTCAAAGAAATGCTTTTTAAAAGCATTTTAAATTTTAAATGCATTTTAAATGCATTCCTTTTTTGTCAAGAAAGAAGTGGCATTTAAAAATTTTAGTTAGTTAATTGACACATTGTAATTGTACATATTTATGGGGTACAATTTTGTGTTTGAATACATATATGTTATAAAATGATAAAATCACAGTATTTATCATGACCATCATCTCATGCGTTTATCATTTCTTTGCAGTAAGGATATTCAAAAGCTTCTCTTCAATTTTTTAATATAACATATCTTGCCTAACGTCTCACTTCTGAAGATAACAGTGGTTACTTAGGGATGTGTGTGAATGCTTACCCTTCATTAAATTATGTTTCTAGATATTCTTTAGCATATATAATAAAAATGCTTTAAGTTACTTGTAAGGTTAATAAAAACATAATGAGAAGCGCCTAGAATCAGTGTTAACACTGAAGAATCAGATTTGAAAAACTAGCAGAAACTCTGAAATCTTGTCTACTGAGAACACATGTGACTGGACACTGAATGTTGCTCAGTAATCACTGCCAGGATAAAAGCTCCACTGACCATGCAGTTTTGTATCTTTCTCTTTGTCTCTCCATACTAAGCGCACACACACACACACACACACACACACACACACACACACACACACACACACGGAAATCTTCTGACATATTTATTGCACGGGTTACAAGCAGTCTGGGAAACAAGTATCTTTTTAGCTTCAGCAGTGGGAACTGGGCCCTGCCAACATTCCCCAGGCCATCAGGCAACCCTGATGGATAGGCTTATTGAGATTTCAAATAGTTAAGGAATATGTCTAGTGAATGATAGAATTCAGAGTATTTACCCAAAAAGGCACCACATTTCCTCACTTGTACCTCTGTGTTTCCTGACAAGAGGATCATTTGGTAAACCTAGGGGTAGAAGGAAAACAACAAAAAGGCTTGTTTGCTTTTTCTTTGTCATGGAAAAACATTTTTATTAGAGCAAAAGACCTGTTTAAGAAGCAACTTGTCCTATACTCACATCTTAAACCATCCCACCCCCACACACACACATACACACACATACACACACATACACACACATACACACATTTATTTATTGGTTTTGTTTGGTTGGCTGATGGTTTTTATCTTTTCTCTGCCACTCTAGAGACATCGCCTTTGGGATACTATTATGTGAAGACATCAGTTTCTTATGCATAATGCTCCTTTATATGTACGCATTTGAAATTTCAGCAATCATGGAAAACAGAATCCTTTGTATTCTGTATTATGCAGTGTAATATGCAGATATATACATGTATTTGTGTGTGTGTAGTAATACACATATACACACATGTGTGTTATTGGCTCACATTACTGTGCACAAGTGGTCACCAGTAACTTTTATGGGAGTGTTACCTTGGTGATGGCAGTGAGGTTATCTAGTAAGTGTTGTCAGGCTGTAAAAATTGTTTTTTCCTCAACATGAACATGTACGTGGGACTGCTGGTCCCAAAGAGGAGGCAGAAGGAGCATACGCTTGAGTTAGGGAATGGCAGCAACCCACAGCCTTGGCCTGATTTTTTCTGAGTACCAGGGAAGGAAGCCAAAGCCTTGAGTAGAAATCAATTGCTAAAGTCTCATGAAACTCAAACTGCACTGCAGGAAAATTCATAAGCAAAGACTAATACTCCGTAAAAAGGAACACAAACCATGACACCAGCATCTTAGTGCAGACATCTTAGTGAGACAGGAACAACCCAGGCCACATAAAAAAGCATGTTCATGGTCTGTTCTTACCCCCATGAGCTCACAAACATACGCTCATCACCAGATCCCGAGAAAGGAGAAGCCTAACCAAGTCATTAGAACTGACTGCACAGCTTTTGTGTTCCATTGTGCATAAATATGGACAATAAGGGTGCAGTGTTCAATGAGAATGTGAAAAAGGCATTACACGTCACAGGAGCAAAGTCTCTTAAAGTGGATTTATTATATTAAATTAGACACAGACATAATAAATAGGCCTTTCTGCTGAGTGTCAATTTAACATCTCTCCACTTAGACTCTGCAACAAATAACCTTTTCATTCATATAATATGACAACAGCTAAAACCAAAGTGCATCCTTATTTATGACAATTTCAGAAAGAAAAACTGCACAATATTGGAGTTGTATACACAAGTAAATAAATCCCATTTGAAGCTAACATCCCTGGAAATATTTTCAATATAAATGGAAAAATCAGTATTTTAAAAATGTTTTCTAAAGAAAGTAATGTAACAACCAGTTATAACAAGTATATTAGTTTCTCGTTTTTAAAACTGCTGTAAGGTAATTTTCTGCATAGATATACACCTAAAGAAAACTGAAATATACATAAACCTGTAGGATCCTAGAAGACTTCATTTGGATAAAATGACATCTTCAGTTAAAATAACACTTTACTTTCAATTATAAAATATATAATTATAAAATATAATTGAAAGAAAAATCAGAACCTTGAGTTCACTTCCGCTTACCCCTGAATATAAATATGTAAATCTCATTAAATATCAGTTCTACATATAAACTGAAATTCAGTGTGAATTTATAATGTTTTAAAACTACAATGCTTGTGAGTCTTCCTCACAAATGTTTGACTTTCACTGAATTAGTGAAGAGAAAAGAACTCACCCTACCCCTGTATCTAATTATTTTCAGCACCCCTGCAGGTGTGCGGCCCAGGGAACTCACAGCAGAGAGGCAGGAAGTGAAGTTACACAGACTTGCTCCATCTCACCTGTGCACTGTAGTGAAACACGCTTAGCTGTGTCCCTTCTGGACCCTTACAAAGTGGAGCTGTCTGCTACCTGCTATGAAGGTCAGCATTTGCTATTACTCCAGAGCATAAGCCCAGTCTTGTTGAAACTCAGGAGTTGGCCAGTGTCTTATTCATCTATTTCCCAAATAGCTCGTTGGGTAAGGTAAGGCTGTACGTGAGTCTAGGTACGGATGGATGAATTAAGCCAGAATAGCTCATTCCTTACTAGCAAAGAAAAGAGCTGACTGTATTATATAATTCTGAAAATTCTGTGCAGTGAGTTCTAAAATTACGTATGAGAGAGCAGCTTTTATATTACATTTTATATGTGAAATATATGCCAGAAGAGGAAGCAATGACAGAAGGGTGAGATTAGAAGACCCACGGGGTAACCAAGGCATAGTGAGTACAGGGAAGATGGGAGACAGCAGATAGACAGGCAAGAAATCAAGTCACAGAACCTGAAGCTGCGGTGCCACCTCTTGCCAATGTGTTCTAGTCAACAGCGCAGTCGATCATAAGCGCCTGTTACCAACACTAGTTAACATCTGTGAATGACATATTTAAATTGAAAGCAGACTTCAGTGAATCCCTAAAATCTCTTTAATGTACAGTGCATTTGGCTGCCCTGTCCTGAAGAGGGAAAAATGGATCTACTGAGAATTGCCAACAGGGGATTTTTCCTCAAAAGGGCATCTGTCATGGGCACTCCATGGAGAAAAATGTTGAGAACTGCTACTTTGCACAACATATACTCTGCCCGGGGCCCTCATGAACTGCTTGCTTATTCTGACATATAACCCCAGAGAATTGAATTCACACAGAAACCTACATATGTTAACTGGTCACATCAGCCACTACACAAACATACGCTGAACGTAGGTAACCATATGCATGTCCACATAATCCTCTAAAATGCATTTCACATGTCAGTTCTGGGTGGGAAAGGGGCTATGGGAAGACAGAAGTAAGGTGTCTAAGATGACAGATATGTGGAAAGAATCAAATGCAAAGGACCTGAAGGTGATCCAAAGTCAGGCTCAACAGCCTCAAAGGAATGAACAGAGACAGCACACAGCTATTAGTGTAAGCCTCTACTAGAGTCTCATGGTACCCTTTGATGCCATGTGCTATAAGAAAATTTAGTTAAAGCAAAACTGAAGGTGTGTCTCCATAGAACTTGCAGATTTTGGGCAGAGATGAAAGATGGGAAAAGGAAAGGACCCAAAATCTGTCCCATCTAGAGGTTTCACATCCTTGGGGAAGCAAAACTCTGTTATCATTACACAGGGAATGTGAATGTTTAGAAACACTCATAAATGCCTATGAAGACAGGATGGTAGGTTCTAGGTAGATCACTCTTCCAGGAAAAAGAAAGTGATAGGGCCAGAAAAGAAAGTAGGATACAATTAAAAAGGTGGGGGCTATGAGGGAAGGATGCTACACCAGCCAATGAGAATCTTAAGACACTCCTTGGCTCAATGTCCCATGGAGTTGTTAATGACTTGGTGGGTTATCTGCGCTTGACATAGTCATTGTCAAAAAGGTAACTGGAGAGAACAGTAATTAATCAAAATAAAGTATACTTGAGTGATACAATTCAAGGCATGGTGGCCCCTGGGACAAATTTAAATGTACAGAATTCTTTCCAATTTGAGAGCTCCAGGCTGACAATTACCAACACTCATTATACTTTCATTTACTCTCTTCCCTTCCAATTGTTTTGTTATTCTCATCAAAAGTCCAATTTCTCTGTATTCATTCTAATTCCTGTTCATTACCATTTCTATCACTCTACTGAGAGATTTTAAGGTTTAGCAGCTATTTCTTTATATAAATTTTCTACATCAGTTTTTGGAGTGAGAAGGTAGACAGAAGAGAACTCTAATAATATGAGATTGACTCACAGCTGAGTCTTGAAATGGTTTACTTGAACACTGGCCACTTTTATCATTGAAAAGTCACAAAAAAAGAAGCATTTTAATTTATTACATGGGGAAAAGCCTGCTGGCGCTGACTCATTCTGGAAAGCTATACCTGTCCAGCAGATCCAAGGAGTTTGGCAAAAACAGTTGAGGGAAAAGGAGGTCAGATTCAAGATCAAAATGGACTCTTAGTTGTAAGTAAGTTTCTCACTAGTTTCACTAGTAGACAGAAATTTATTAAACAATATAGGTAGCACACAGACCTTTCAGGAGGATCAAGAACCACCCTTGGACACTGTACAGCTAGGTTACATGCCCAAGTCCCACTGGCAGGTGGCTGCAGTAAAATCTGGTTGCTGCCATCAGCGACAGGGACACTTGAGTTTGCATTATTGATGCTGGGTGGGAATCCTCTGTGAGGACCGCTCCAATGACCATCACGAAAAGAGAGTATCTCTGCCACATGGATTTCTACTTTTTCAGCTCACTCTCTTGCAAAATGAGATTTTGGTCAGATACATGTGGATGATGAAGCTAAGGTCATATGCTAAGCTCCAGCTGAAAAGGAAGTGGGAAAGTTAGTTCCCAGTTCATATTTTGAGGACATGGGACTCATAAGATGGAAAATTGTCACATGTGAGAAACATTCAAGAGGTGCTAGGTATCTAAAACTATATATTAAATGTCCACGACAGAAGAGCTTTCAATAGATAACTCAAGGTCTTTAAATACTAAGAAAAAAATATCAAAGAGTATATCACATGTCCGTGCTTACCATCACTAATTGGTTTCTCTGAGAGAGCAGTGTGCATATTGTTATATTATAATGTGTGTGTATATATACACACATACACATATATACACACACATACATACATACACAGAAATATATACACGGATATATATACACATATATATATAATGTATATGCTTGGTGTGTGGGGAAAAAACCCCACACCTTTGGTCAGAGAAGTCCTCTTGTGTCTTGATTGTTACGGTGGTGTGAGGGCAGACGAAAAACAGATTGAGAGAGCTTTTTCCTAAACACATACATATGATGAAGTATGCATATATTCTAGTACCCAGTAACAACCACGCTGGTCATCTCAGAACTCCTGCTTCTTTTAAAGCTGTAACTAGGCTTACAGATCCTCTGATTCAGCCACTTCATCTGATAAGTGTGCGGAGACTGGATGAATTGGCAGCGATCACCCAATCAATCAGTGGCAGAACTGGAACTGGAATGATGCAATTATACACGCTCAACATGACTTTCATATTTGCATTTCGTGGGAAGTCACTGCTGGTTGAATCAGTCTGCCTATTAGAGTCTATTTTCATTTCCATCAGCTCTAGAATTCCAGAATATCCTGCTACTTGGATGAATATCCTGCTCAAACCTACTTTTAGCTATACTCTTTGCCCCTTGTATGAATAGTTATTTCTCTAACCAAGTCTGATCTGTGCTAGGCCCCAAATTGTCCACACACCGCTATGCTTTTGAACTATTACTTGTGCTGTTTCCTCTGCCTAGAACACTCTTCCACATTTTCTGATTGAAAATAGTATACTAGTTCTTGGAAGGTAAATCAAGTACAACCTTGTATCTATTCCAACACACCAGATCCAGCTTAGTAAAAATCTGTGTTACATTGTGTCACTGTTATTAATTTACATATATGCTTCCTTCAAAGCCTGAGTGACACTGCCTTCTTTGAATCCCTAGTAACTAAAATCGTGTTTTATTCGTAGGGTCCTATGAATGTTTGATGAGTGAGTGATGCTATCCCTTAGGTTCATACTGAATGTGAAACACCCTCAGAACAAGACTCTGGGTGCTATGAAAATACATTAATATTAAATATATTGTCAATGTGATTTTGGAAACATCCTTTTTACTCACTTATCGACATGTCAAAGATTATTAGAGTAAGCTTTCAATGTACTTAATTTTTGGGGATATCTTAATTTAAGGCTCCCTTTTAAAGACTGCCAATAGTATTGGCTGAAAAATTAAAATATAGTTTATTATGTGAATTTGAGTTCTCTCAAGGCTATATTCCAGTTTATTTTCTGAATAAAACTAGTATATATTCAAAACTCTTCTAGTGGGAATCCAGACAGGTATTTTTAAACAGAGGTTTTGTATCCATGATGTGGATGAGTGAAACAGATGTGTCAGTGGCGAGAGGCTTCCATATAATCTTAGTTGGAGAAATTGCTGAGTCAAGCTTTCCATTCCAGTTTGACTCCATAATTATATTGCAAAATAAAAGGGATTGAATTTCCCAGGCCAAATTAATACTATAAAGAAAGTGACTGATGGAGATGCAAGACGGCTGACAAGAGGCAATTAGGGTACTCCACTCTCACAGAGAGGAAGCCAAGTGGTGAGTAAATAGCAGCTCCTCAAGGGAATCATCTAAGGGACCAGTCAGGATTCACAGAGGAAGTGAGAGGACCCACAGAGAACAGAGAGGAGCCAAACTGGACAATGGTACGTCGAGGTCTGAAGTGGAGCTGGGAGAAGCTCCCTGGCACAGGGAAAGGGTGAATGAAGGCAGATCCTCAGGGGATCCATGCCTCACACACAGATCTTTGCAATCCTTGGAATGGGAGAAGCCCCTAACCTCGCCTCCACCATCCCCTGGGCATCTAGACTGACACAGAGAGGCTCCTGGAGTTTTTGCAGAGGCAGGACTGATGCACACATGGAGCTCTACAGGCTCAAGATCCCAGAGCAGCCCTGCACCAGCTGGCATAGCCCTGATAGCGGCCGCAGCAGCGGTGAGGAGGAGCGGTCAGACTGCCCCTGCTCCTCTATGCCAGGCAAGGCTCAGCTCTGGCATCCAGCACAACAGTCCCACTCCTGCCTGAATTCCATGGGTGGGCACAACTCTGTGTTCCCCTGACCACCTATAGAGCAGACCATGCTCCTACTGCTCCAAGCCAGGCAAAGTCAGCTATTCTGGCTTCCAGTGCAGCGACCCCGCTCCCACCAGAACTCTGCGGGCTGGCACAGTTCTGTGTTTTCCTGGAAAATGCCCGGCCAGCAGACCATACACTTCCACCCCAGCTGCTTCAAACCAGGCAAGGCTCTACTCAGGCTTGCAGCACACAGTCCTTATCCCCACCTGAACATCGCAGCGGGTCACAGCTCTACATTCCTCTGGGGCAAGACTCCCAACAGTAATAGACAATGCTTGGCACCTTTACGTGCCAACAGTGAAGTTCAGCATTGTTTAAATGGGAGGGAAGAGCAAGGGTGCCAAGTGCCCCACAGCCACCAGTCTCTGTTGCCCCAGCTGAGGGTCCCACCCTCTCCAGTGAAAGGCCCACAGCACAGCTGCCCTGCCCACACCCGAACATTTTACCTGTGGCCTAGGGCCCTTCTGAAAACCCAACCCCCACAGGCCTGTGCTATTCTCTCCAACTCCCACCACCTAAGCATTCTACCTGCTCCTGCCAGAGTTTGACTAGTGACCCAGGGACAGCACCTGAACTCTGGGCTAGCCCAACCCCAGTTGAGCCCCTTCAAGACTCACACATGCTGTCCAGCAGGCCATCTAGGAGCCTGGGAACTGGGGAACTACCCCATCCCAACTCTGCTGGCACCTGACCACTTACCTCAGGGCCCGAGGTCAGACCAGCCTAACCAACTGACACCAACGTGATCAACACCAACTCGCATGAGCCCAAAAGTGGAGCCAGCTCCTTTACAAGAAGTAGCAGTACTATCATACCAGAACAGGCAAACCTTAAAGATATCTGTATCAGGTCAAGTGATGAAGTTATGCCCTAACAGCAGTCCCACAGAGAGTTACAAAACAGGCATTCCCTAAAGGTCTCAACCACATTTCAGTCTAGAGATACAATACAGTATGTATCTCAACTAGGAGTCATGAGCCCTGGAACATGGGTGTGACAGAGAAACATTATGTTCTTGCCTATCTAGGATGGAGAACCAGTGCAGCCTCTCACCCGCCACCACGGAGATACCCCTGTGTAGTTCACCAGGAACTCCTCCCAACCACCCTTACTAGGACTGGAGCCTGTGCTTGCCATTGGAATATTCATGAGCAATTCAGAGTTTCCACCTATGCTCAGCTGTGTCCCACCACCCTGATAGAACAGGAAGCTCAGAACAGCAGGCACCCCACTGTCATAGTTCTTCACCTGAAACAATAAAGAGCACCTCACAGTAAACAAAAATCAAGTTCATAACTACCTGTTTTTGTGTGGCAGCTAGATTTTACCTGCAACTGCCATTTATTGGCCTGTAGGTCAAACCCCACAACCCAATACAAAATCTGCTGACAGAAGAGCACAGGACTATAGAAGCAAAGTCAAAAGACCCTACCCAATATGAGAAGGAACCAGTGTAAGAATTCTGCCACCACAAAAAAACCTGAATGTTGTAACAACAACAAAGGCTCACTCTAGCTCGCCAGCAAGGGTCCCAAAATGGAGACACAAAGATGGTAGATGGAGAAGTCAAAGCATGGGTTACAGGGAAACTCAATGAGATCCAATGTTGAAATCAACAAAAAGAAATCTGTAAAGCAATCCAGAAAACAAAAGAAGAGACAAACATCTTTTAAAAAAAATCAATCAGAGCTACTGAAATTGAAAAACTCACTTAAGAGATTTCAAAATACAATTGAGAGCTTTATCAATAGAGTGGACCAAGCAGAGGAAGAGTTTCAAAGAAACCCAATCAGACCAATTAAAAAAAAGAGAATTTAAAAAATCTTTGAGAAATATGGGATTATGTAAAGTGACCAAGTCTACAAATTACTGGCATTCCTTAGAGAGAAAGAGAAAAAGTAAACAACTTGGAAAACATATTTGAGGGAATAATTCAAGAAAAGTTCTTGAATCTTGCTAAAGAGGTAGATATCCAGATACAAGAAATCCAGAGAATACCTGCCAGATACTATACAAAACAAGAATCATCAAGGTATATACTCACCAGACTGTCTAAGGTCAATGCTAAGGAAAAAATCTTAAAGGGAGCTGAGAAAAAGGTCAGATTACATACAAAAGAAACACCATCAGGCTAACAGAGACTAAGGGCCTATTTTTAGCATTGTCAAAAAAAAGAAACACCAACCATGAATTTTGTACCCTGCCAAACTAAGCTTCATAAGCAAAGGTGAAATAAAATATTTTGCAGACAAGAAATTGCTAAATGAATGCATTATCACTAGACCAATCTTATAAAATATTCTTAAAGGAGTTCTAAAGATGGAGGCAAAAGAACAATATTGGCTTCCACAAAACCATATCTAAGTACATAGTCCACAGACACTCTAAAGAGACTTACACAATAGGAACTACAAAACAATAAGTTAACTTTGAGATAGGATCAAAACCTCAGATTTCAGTATTAACCTTGAATAACTGCACTCCAGCTTGGGCAACAAAGCGAGACTCCATCTCAAAAAAAAAAAAAAAAGCAAGCAAGACCCATTCATTTTCTCTCTTAAGAGACCTATCTCACATGTAACAAGCCCCATTCAAGGTAAAGGGTTGGATAAATATCTATAACACAAATGCCAGACAAAAAAGAACAGGGGTCACTATTCTTAGATAAAATAGACTGTAAACCAAAAATAGTCAAAAAGGACAAGGAAGGGCAGTATATAATGATAAAGGGATCAATGAAATGAGGTGACTTAAGTATCCTAAAGATATATGTACCCAATATTGAAGCACCCAGATTCATGAAACAAGTACTTCTAGACCTTCTAAAAGACTAGAGAGCCACACAATAATAGTGGCTAACTTCAACACCCTCTTGACATTAACAGATCATTGAGGCAGAAAATAAACAAAGAATTCCTGGACTTAAATTTGACACTTGACCTATTGGACATAATAGTCATCTGCACCCATCAACCACAAAATACACATTCTTTTCATGTGTATCACAGAATATACTCCAAGATTAACTATATGCTTGGCCATAAAGCAGGTCTCAATAAATTCAAAAGAAGTAAAACCATGCCAACCATGTTTTTGGAACACAATGGAGTAAATACACAAATCAATACCAAGAAGATCCCTCAAAACCACACAATTAAATCGAAATTAAATAACTTATTTTTGAATGATCTTTGGGTAAGCAATGGAATTAAGGCAGAAAAGAAAAGCATTCTTTGAAATAAATGAAAACACACATACAACATACCAAAATTTGGGGGATATAGCTAAAGCAGTACAAAGAGGAAAGTTTACAGCACATTAATGACTACATCAAGAACTTGGAAAGTTCTCAAATAAACAATCTCATGTAAATTAGAAAAATGAGAAAAAACTAACCCCAAAGCTAGCATCAGAAAAAAAATAACCAAAATCAGAGTAGAGCTGAACATAATTGAGACATAAAAATACATGAAAAGTTTAAGAAAACCAAAAGCTGGTACTTTGTAAGAATCAACAAAATCAATAGCTAGCTAGCTAAATTTAAAAAAAAAAAAAAAAAAAAAAAACGGAAGAAGATCCAAGAAATGACAAAGGTAACACTACAACCAATCCATCCCACAAAAATACAAAAGATCCTCAGAGACTATTATGAACACAACTACGCATACAAACTAGAAAATGCAGAGGAAATGGACAAATTCCTGGAAACACATGTCTGAAGACTGAATCAGGAAGAAATCAAAACTCTGAACAGACCAATATCAAGTTCTGAAATTGAATCAGTAATATAAAACCCATCAACCAAAAAGAGCTCTTGACCAGATCCATTTACACCTGAATTGTACCAGATATACAAAGAAGATCTGGTACCAATACAACTGAAACCATTCCAGAAAATAGAGATTTCTCCCATACTAATTCTATGAAGCCAGAATGACTGATATCAAGCTCTGGCAAAGACAGTACAACAAAAATAAAATTACAGGCCAATATCTTTGATGAACATAGACACAAAAGTCCTCAAAAAAAAAAAATACTAATAAACTGAATCCAGCAGCACATCAAAAAGTCAATTCACCACAATCAAGCAGGCTTTATTCCTAGGATATGGGTCTGGTCCAACATACACAAATCAATACATGTGATTCACCATATAGTTAAAAAAAATGATTATCTCAATAGATGCAGAAAAAGCCTTTGATAAAATCCAGCATCCCTTCATGATAAAAACTCTCAATGAACTAGGCATAGAAGGAACATAACTCAAAATAATAAGAGCTATCTAAGATATACCCACAAACAACATTATACTAAACAGACAAAGCTGTAAGCATTGCCCCTAAGAACTGGAAAAGACAAGGATGCCCACTCTCATAAAAGCATCCACATAGAAAAAAAAAAGTCAAATTATTTCTCTTAGCTGATGGTATCAATGTATACCTAGAAAGCCCTAAAGAATCAAAAGGCTTCCAGAGCTGATAAACGACTTCACTAAGGTTTCAGGATGCAAAATAAATGATATGGTTTGGCTCTGTGTCTCTATCCAAATCTCATCTCTAATTGTAATCCCATGTGTCAGAGGAAGAGCCTGATGAGAGGCTATTAGATCATGGTGGCGGTTTTTCCCATGCTGTTCTTATAATAGTAAGTTATCAAAAGATCTGATGGTTTAAAAGTGTGTAGCAGTTTCCCCTTTACTCTCTCATTTTCTCCTGCCACCATGTAAGGTGTGCCTTGCTTCCCCTTTGTCTTCCACCATGATTGTAAGTTTCCTGAGGCCTCCCCAGCCATGCTGAACTGTGTGTCAATTAAACCTCTTTTCTTTATAAGTTACCCAGTCTCACGTAGTCCTTTATATCAGCATAAAATGGACTAATACAGAAAATTTGTACCAAGAGAGTGGGACACTGCTATAAAGATACTGGAAAATGTGGAAGTGACTTTGGAAGTGGGTAACAGGCACAGGCTGGAACAGTTTGGAGGATTCAGAAGAAGACAAGAAGATATGGGAAAGTTTGAAACTTCCTAGAAACTTGTTGAATCTATTTGACCAAAGTGCTGATAGTGATATGGACAATGAAGTCCAGGCTGAGGTAGTCTCAGATGGAGATGAGGAACTTATTGGGAACTGGAGTAAAGGTCACTCTTGCTATGCTTTAGTGAAGAGACTGGCAGCATTTTACCTCTGCCCTAGAGATCTGTGGAACTTTGAACTAGAGATAAATGATTTTAACTGGCAGAAGAAATTTCGAAGCAGCAAAGCATTCGAGAGGTGATCAGGTATATTCCAAAAGCATATAGTCACATGCATTCACAAAGAGATGGTCTGAAATTGGAAGACAGGTTGAAAAGGGCAGCAGAGCATAAAAGCTTGGAAAGTTTACAGCCTGACCATGTGGTAGAAAAGAAAAACCCATTTTCTGGGAAGAAATTCAACTCAACTGCAGAAATTTGCATAAGCAAAGAGAAGCCAAATATTAATAGCCAAGACAATGGGAAAATGACTCCAGGGCATTTCAGAGATCTTGTCAGCCCCTCCCATCACAGCGCCAGAGGGATAGGAGGGAAAATGGTTTTGTGGACCAGGCCCAGGGCCCCATTACTCTGTACAGCCTTGGGACGTGGTGCCCTGCATCTCAGCTACACCAGCTCCAGGCATGGCTAAAAGGGGCAAAGGTACAGCTCAGGCCATTGCCTCAGAGGGTGCAAGCTCCAAGCCTTGGCAGCTTCCACATGGTATTGGGCCTGCAGGTGCACAGAAGACAAGAGTTCTGCTTTGGGAGCCTCTACCTAAATTTCAGATGGTGTATGAAAATGCCTGGATGTCTAAGCAGAATCCTGCTGCAGAAGCAGAGCCCTCGTGGAGAACATCTACTAGGGCAGTACAAAGGAGAAATATAGGGTTGGAGCTGAAAGGAGCTGGGCACATTCCTCAGCCCCGGGCTCAAAACTCCCTGAGCCTAGCACAGACACATCCCATCCTCCCATCCCACCACCATATATCTCTCAAACTCCCTGAGCCCAGTATAAACACCACCTGGAAAGTCTCCGATAAGGCAACAGCCGTTCAAGGTTACTGAAAGCGCGGGAGCCAAAAGAATTTCTTTGTTCCCCTGCAACTTTCAGGCTATAAAAAGCAAATGCTCGCATTGTTCAAGCCCCTCTTGTATACTGTGTAAAGGAGGGACCAAGTTCGAACTTGTAGTAAAGATCCTTGCCGCTTGGCTTTGACTCTGGACTCTGGTGGTCTTCTTTGGGGAACAAACAGTCTGGGCATAACAGAGCCACCACAGAGTCCCCACTGGGGCACTGCCTAGTGGAACTGTAAGAAGAGGGCCACCATCTTTCAGACCCCGGAAAGGTAGATCCACCAACAGCTTGTACCACACACCTTGAAAAGCCACAGGCACTCAATGCCAGCCCATGAAAGCAGCCATGGGGGTTGTATCCTGCAGAACCACAGAAGCAGAGTTGCCCAAGGTCATGGGAGCCACCCCTTGCATCAGCATGTCCTAGGTGTGAGACATGGAGTCAAAGGAGATTAATTTTGAGGCTTTAAGATTTAATGGCTGCCCTGCTGGGTTTCAGATTTGCATGGTGCCTGTGCCTCCTTGGTTTTGGCCAGTTTCTCTTTTGCAATGGAAGTGTTTACCCAATGCGTGTACCCACATTGTATTTTGCAAGTAACTAGTTTTTTGTTTTACAGGCTCATAGGCAGAAGGGACTTGTTTTGTCTCAGATGAGACTTTTGACTTGGATTTTTTAGTAAATGCTAGAATGAGTTAAGATTTTGGGGGGATTATAGGAAAGGCACTTCTGGTTTCAAAAGGTGAGAAGGACATTTTGAATTGGGAGGGGTCAGGGTGGAATGATATGGTTTGGCTCTATAGTCCCCACCCAAATCTTATCTCCAATTGTAATCCCCATGTGTCAGACGAAGGGCCTAGGAGGAGGTAATTGGATTATGGAGGCATTTTTTCCCATGCTCTTCTCATAATAGTAAGTTCTCATGAGATCTGATGGTTTAAAAGTGTGTGGCAATTTCCCCTTCACTCTCTCTCTCCTGCCACCATGTAAGATGTGCCTTGCTTCCCCTTTGTCTTCTGCCATGATGGTAAGTTTCCAGAACCCAGAAATAAAGCCACACCTACAATTATCTGATCTTTGATGAAGGCAACAATGACAAGCAACAGGGAAAGGATCCCCTAGTCAATAAATAGCGCTGGATAACTGGCTAGGCATATGCGAAAGATTGAAACTGGACCCTTACCTTTCACCATACACAAAAATTAACTCAAGATGGGTTATAATTTAAATGTGAGACCTATAAAAATCTAAGACTATTAAAATCCAAGAAAATCTAGGAAATACCCTTCTTGATATCAGCACAAAACTTCTGGCACAAAACTTTTGTCTAAGTCCCCACAAGCTATCGCAACAAAAAGAAAAATTGACAAGTGGGACCTCATTAAGCTAAAGAGCTTCTGCACAGCAAAAGAAACTATCAATAGAGTAAACAGATAACCTATAGAACGACAGAAAATATTTGTGTATTAGTCTGTTCTTGCATAGCTACAAAGAAATACCTGAGACTGAGTAATAAGAAAAGGGCTTTAATTGGTTCATGGTTCTGCAGGCTATACAGGAAGCATGGCATCATCTGCTTCTGCAGAGGCCTCAGGTGGAGCAGGCATCTCACATGGCAGGAGCAAGACAGAGAAGGAGAGGAGAGGTGCTATATACTTTTAAACAACCAGATCTTGTAAGAAGTCACTTACTATCACAAGAACACCACCAAGGGGATAGTGCTATACCATCCATGAGAAACCATCCCCATGATCCAATCAGTTCCCACCAGGCCCCCCCTCTAGTATTGGGGATTACAGTTTGACATGAAATTTAGGTAGGGACACAGATCCAATCATATCAATTCACAAACAATGCATCTGGAAAAAGATTTAATATCCAGAATCTAAAAAGAATTTAATCAACAAGCAAAAAGCAAATAACCTCATTTAAAAATGCACAAAGGATATGAACACTTTTCAAAAGATATAGAAGCAGCCAACAAACATGGACATGTGCTCATGATCACTAATCAGAGATGGATACTCACATCAGTCAGAATGGCTATTACTAAAAACAGAAGAAAAAATAAAATACATACTAATGAGGCTGTGAAGTTTATACACTGTTGATTTGGATTTAAATTAGTTGAGCCACTGTGGAAAGCAGTTTGGAGATTTCTCAAAGAACTTAAAATAGAACTACAATTTGACCCTGAAATCTCATTATTAAATATATACTAAAAGGAATATAAATCATTCTTTAATAAAGGCTCATGCATGTGTATATTCATCACAATAGCAAAGACATGGAATCAACCTAGGTGCCCATCAATAAAAAATAGTGGACTAGATAAAGAAAATGCAGTACATATACACTGAATACTACATAGCCATAATAAAGAATGAAATTATATCCTCTGCAGCAACATGGATAAAGCTGGAGGCTTTATCCTAATTCCTAAGTGAATTAACCCAGGAACAGAAATCCAAATATCACATGTTTTCACTTATAAATGGGAGCTAAACATTGAGCATCCATGGACATAAAGATGAAAAGAATCAACACTCGACAATGGGGAGTAAGAGTGGGGAGGGTGAGAGGGGTTTGAGGGTTGAAAAAGTACCTATCAGGAACTATACGCAGTATCTGGGAGACAATCATTTGTACACCAAACCTCGGTGACACACAGTTTACCCAAGTTACAAACCTGCACACATAGCCTCTGAACCTAAAATGAAAATTGGGAAAAAAAGAGAAAATGACTTGTATGTTCCTGATGTGGGGCTCTCAAAATTAAGATAAATAATAAATACTGTTTAATAAGGTCAACATCTATCAACTGTTGACATTAAAACTTGATATATGAGTATACAAGCATCATTAATCTGGAGACCTGAAATCCTGTAAAGAATTTCTCACATCACCTTCTGCACTCTGGTGTAGAATTTAGAGGGTAACAAGTAAAAATCTATAATGCATAGTACATTCCCGTTAGGAAATCTGTTAAGGCTTTACCTTGATGCCTGTACTCAAGAGCTCATTGTTAAATATCTTAGTAGAGCTAGATATTAAACTAATGACTGCATTTATCACACAAAACTCCTTTTTTCAATCAAGTAGAATTCAGCACTGTGTGGATTTTTAGAAATATAACCTTATTTCATCTTTCAAGGTAAGGCATGTGTTTGCAAAAACATGTTAAGCTTTGCTACCTGTCCAATATGAGACAGGAGTCAAGAGATGAAGGATAAAATACAAATATGAATAAAGGTTCGTTTGCTGGAGCAATAGGCTAAGTTTACACACTCAGGAGCCAAAAGTTATTACTGTGCTTCTGATTGTGTTGTACTCATTTGGGTAGTTCTCTTCCCTACAAAACTGGTACTGGGAACATGAATAAGATTTCATTCCCTGGAAAACTCATGTACAGAAAACAAGTGTCTTCTGCAAAATATGTTCTGAATACCCTTTATCATTGATGTGAGAGGCTACCTTTATCAGTCAGTGGCAGCATTCAAGTTGCTTTTTATTTCCATTACATTTTGTACGCTTTGCTACATTTCTAATCTTTGTATAAATATATATCTTTTATTTTTATTTTATTTTTTTTTTTTTTGAGACAGAGTCTCACTCCGTCACCCAGGCTGGAGTGCAGTGGCGTGATCTCAGCTCACTGTAAGCTCTGCCTCCCGGGTTCACACCATTCTCCTGCGTCAGCCTCGCGAGTAACTGGGACTACAGGCGCCTGCCACCAAGCCTGGCTAATTTTTTAGTAGAGATGGGGTTTCACTGTGTTAACCAGGATGGTTTCTGTCTGCTGACCTCGTGATCTGCCCGTCTTGGCCTCCCATAGTGCTGGGATTACAGGCGTGAGCCACCGCCCATGGCCATAAATGTGTATCTTATTGTAAAAATACAGTAACTCAAAAATTGTTTCCAAATTTAGCATGGCTAAAGATCAGATAGATTAAGCTCACACTGTCCTCGCTCAATTATTTTCAATCCTAAAAAAGAATATTTATCCTCTCTGATATCTGAGGTATCTCCCAATTTCTCCCAGTTGCTGTTGGCCGTGAAACAGTTGTCGTGTAGTTGGCGTTGTCTGTGAATGCCTGAACTTGATCATAGTGCTTCAATTGTCAATTTAACTGAGTCATGTTCATTTTGGGTAATAACAGTTAGTTTTACACTTATTTAAAATAAAATGTTTTCTAAAATATTACTTTATGATTCAACATTGAATCAAAGGTACTGTTTATGCAGAAAGGTAGGGATATAGAATTGTGGTTCATACATTCAGTAGTAATAAGACTGATCTAAGGAATGATCACATTCTATACTTTCTCACACAAAAAAGAGTTTATGGAATCTAAGGAAGGATTGAATCCACAAAAGATAGTTTGTTAAAATTTTATTACCAAGATATGTACAAAAGGACGAGGCTACATCCCTAGAAAGGATAAAAAGATATTTTAAAATAATGAGACTGGAGTGACCAATTAATTAATCAAGTACTAAAAAGTATTTAAAAACGATGTAGAATAAAAAGTCTCAATGAGAAGGCATTATTGTGTCAGTTTAACTCAAAGGTCTTTTTATATCTTAGTGGGAATAAGCTCTTAAAATTGATGGCAGTCCAGATTCAATCAAATACAGTAACTTCAAGTTTTTAAAAAGCTACTGAAATATTTTCAGACTAACAATATTAGAAAAATCTAATACTCTTGGAGACTGAAGAGTGTCATGGAGCAGTATTCGGCAGTGGATTCACCGCAATGCCTCAAATTCAACATGTTGAACTCTCCACAAATGCTTCCTCTCCCTGCTTCTGCAGTTCGGTTCTCTCACATTTGCCGCTAGCCCATGATGTCATGTCTACAGTGACTCTCAGTTACATGCATTCAGTAGCTATTCACCCTCATGTTCTCACCTGCTTTCCAGGACACTGGCTATACCTATTTGTGCTTAAGCATGCCAGATATTGACCTGCAAATGGAAAACTGCCACCTCTGTTCAAGCACTATGATTCTCCAGGTGCCTCAAATAAAAATGGAATATTTTCAAGTGGCCAAAAAAGAAAAGGTTAATTTTCAGTTGATGGTCTAATTTTTGAAAATTCACATTTTAGAGAATTCTATATTTCCTCTTCTACTCCCCCTATTCCTAGAATCCGTAATTAATCAGATTATAATTACTTGGAACGTGAGGATTTTCATCTTTCATGTAGTTTCACATCATCAACAAAAAAAATTGCAATTCATGGCCACTAGTTGCCAAGAACTGTGACTATTTCCTGAAAGAAACAGTGTTACCATTTCTAATTTCTCCTTATCTTGTTTCCAGGTTTGTCTTACAAAGTATACACAGATGTTAAAATGACTGGACTGGGAGAAGAGAGAAGTGAAAAATCCTGCATACTACATGTGCACCCTGCCTGGGGATCAACGGAGAGAGTTCACTTAGCAATCAAATGCTTGACTGTAGAACAAGATTTGTAGCTATCATGGCATGATCAAAAGTTTACCTCATTAACTAGACCTGCTGCCTCAGCCTGAATATTTTCTGCACCCAAACTTAATCCCACTCAATCCACTCACCTTAATTACCCCATAGACATTTACTTCTGACACAAAACACTGAAAAGAAAAAGCCTAACAACCTCTAAAATACACATTCCACTAACAAAAATAACAGAAGAGGGAACTCAAAGGAACTAGAAAACCCCTTTCTCATAATGATCAAAGCATCAAAACACTGGAGGGCTGATTTTTATGTAAAAAAAAGCCAAATAATGCAGTCATCCAAATAAGGAAATGATTATCAATGCAAATTTTTATACTGATGAAATTAAATGCTCAAATCAAGTAAATACACTCTTCACTTTATCGCTCCACTTGAATGACCTTTGTTCTTGGTCAACACCTCTCACCTCTCACTATAAAGTAAGTCTCTCCAGGACAGGGCAATTGAAAATTTTTCAAAGAACTCAAAGTCCAAAACACCTCAAAGATAAATAACATGATTTATTAGGAAAATGGAGAGAAAGCAAAATTTTAAAGAATCCTTTTAAACATGTCTATTTTTTCTCCAAATGATCTGCCTAAGCAACTGCATCTCTGGTCTTTCTTTCCAGCCATGGTTTTTCTCCCCAGGAACAACCTGACATTTCTCTCATTTTTGCAAGTTGCTTACTTTTTTTGTGTTTTACTGACTGATATTATACACATACAGTCAATGTTCTCGATTCCTTCTGCAGCTACAATATTTGCTTTTGTGACATTTCTGTACAAGAGATTCCTACATCGGGTCAGAAAGGTTGCTCCCTTGTTAAGTCCATAGACAAAAAGAAAATGGTTAAGAGATCATTACTACTCAAACCTCATAGTGTTTTATAAGGTCAATCTTAAGAGTTAGAATATCCTTGTACATAAATAAGCATTACCTAAGGCACTGCATCAAGAGTGTCTACCTTCTCTACTGGCAGTGTTGGCCTTGGGTGGAACTGTCCAGTAGGTAAAGTTTGTCCCCAGCAATGCTGCCTAAAATGTGGTCCATGGACCAGCACCAGTCTCCTGTTATCTATCTCTTAATGTGATAAGTACAGAAATTGGAGGTGAGAATTTTTATAGCAATTCCATATTGCCTGATATTCTAGTGTATGCTCAGTGGACGTATCTCACCGAACAGTGTTAGTCACCACCTTGATGTTGCCAAGCACAAACGATGAGTAACTTTTGGTGTGAACTGATACCAATGTTGGTCTACACCAAGTTGGAGAAAAATAACTGATCTTCACCAAGGCTAGTTTAAAACATTCCTCTAGACCATGTTCTCAACTTCTTTTCAGGGATCTTCCATCTTACATATTGCCCCAAGCTTCCTGGCCTCAGAGTCTGTTCTGCTGAGAAACTGTGCTAAGGAATTAACACCCATAAATGTAAATCTATGTTAGAAATAGATGTTATAGGAACAAAGATACTTGATAGAATGCCTTGGATGATGCTTATGCACAAGGATCTTCTAACTCCAGGACAGTTCTCAGACAGCACTCCGTGAATGTATATAACAAATGTAAACCTACTGTCCCCACTCCCAATTTCACCCCAATCATTCATAATTTACCTATGCTTGTTTATACAAAGCTCTGATAAATGTGTCATGTCTAAGTAAAAGCTTCTCCCCTCCCAGGCACACCCACTAGCACCCCTAAACTGTAAACATATCACAGTTGTAGTGTCAGTGCTTGAAATTGAGGGGATTAATCTGAGAAAATAACTTAATCTCTGGAGGACACTTGGGAGCCTCCTACTCAGATCAGACTCTGAGTGAGGACCACGTCTTGCATCGAAGAACAGCCAGCCACCTTGATTGTGATCCCATTCAGTGCGTACACACACCCACACACACACCCACCCACCCACACACACATGCCCTTGCATCAAAGAACAGCCAGCCACCTTGATCATGATCACATTCAGTGCGTGCGCACACGCACACACACACACACACAGATGCCCTTGCATCAAAGAACAGCCAGCCACCTTGATCGTGATCACATTCAGTGCATACACACACACACACACACACACACACACACACAGAGATGCCCTTGCATCAAAGAACAGCCAGCCACCTTGATCGTGATCACATTCAGTGCATACACACACACACACACACAAACACAGAGATGCCCTTGCATCAAAGAACAGCCAGCCACCTTGATCGTGATCACATTCAATGCGTACACACACATCCCCCCCACACACACAGATGCCCTCGCATCAAAGAACAGCCAGCCACCTTGATTGTGATCACATTCAGTGCGTACACACACCCACACACACATGCACATGCCCTTGCATCATAGAATAGCCAGCCACCTTGATCATGAACATCACATCCAGTGCACAGAGACACACACACACGCACATGTCCTTGCATGAAAGAACAGCCAGCCACCATGATCATGAACATCACACCCACTGCACACACACAAACACACATGCATGCACACACAGGCACACCATGCAGAAAAGCCTGCAGAAAGACATGCACAGACAACCATATTCAGACTGTGGCAAATGTCTTTTGTTTGAAAAGCAATCTACAATGTCACAACCAGCAGACTCAGCTTTGGCCTGGGTACTCAATAAAGACAGCAAAATTTCACAAGTTCATTTAGACATTGTCATTCTGGGTTAGAATAAGTATTGAAGTTTTTGCCTAAATTGATACAAACATAACCATCTTTAACCCAGAGGCTCTGTGAGAGTTGAACGAACTTTGGACTCATTCCAGTTCCATCACTTTGTAGTGGTTGATCTCTAGCAATTTGTTCAATTTTTCTGAGATTATTTTTTTCATCTGTCAAGTGAGGATAACAATACATGCTTCATGGAGTTGTGGGAAGAATTAAATTATGATAAAATGCTTAACAAGATGTCTAGCATGTAACACATCTATTCAATCAAAATCTATTCTTTATTCAGTTTTCTTGTAGGATGTCTTTTCAGCCAAGACTTCTTTCTTAAAAAGGCCATCTAAGACCTACCTATTCAGATGTGTCTATGAAGCGTATAACTGGTAACTTCTTCATTTACAAGTATCTGGTATCTCCAACTGGCAGAGTCAAACCACAGACAAGCAAAGGAGAAGAGAAGAGAGAAGAAAGGACTCTCTGTGTTAAAACCACGGTAGGTATTGGTGGTCTGACCTTTTCCAGATTCTGATAAACTGCCCAGGGACTAAGCCTGCCAATATCTAGGAATTGGAAGGGGTCTGTTCAGTTTGAGACACACCTTACCTTATCCTGTGTCTGGATCCTAGAAAGGAGCAGGTATTTGAAAAGTTCTTCAGACAGTACCAATGCATTGTCTCCTTTGACAACCAGTGACCTGGATGAAGAGATAGAAACATGCAGAATTACTGTAACTGACGGTAATGATGCTACAACTAACTGCAAGAGGAGCATAGAGAAAAGACAGAGACAGAGCAGCGGGGCGGGATTCCACTGAGGGCAGTCACCAAAGTTTCTCAGGGGAGATGACACATTGGCTGAATTGTTGGATGTGATCAACCCAAAAAGACACACCCAGGGAAGCAGCTCAGACTCATTAAATTTGCCAGGAAAAAAAAACAGAAAACAAAAGCCTAGCTAGAAATGAGGCCTTAGAGTTTAGAATAACATTATTGGTGTATTTGTTTTGCATTGATGTAAGTTTAAAAGATATTAAGAAGACATTAGAAAAGTATTGGCCTCAGGCAAAATGTAAAATACTTTCCTAGACACCTGGCAAAAAAAAAGGATCATTTCCTCTTATAGCTCTTCATGGGATAACTGAGTTTTAATGGTTTCTTTGTTGACTATTGAAAAAGATGAATAGTCTTTAATGCAATTATATGCAGGAATTATGCTCTTCCAGGAAAACAATAAATTAACTTAAAAACAAAATTCAGAAATCCTGCATTGGAATGAAAATAGGTGTACACAGGGAACTTCCAACTCATGTTAACATTTCACTCTCTAATAAGTTCCATTTTGCAAGAGGAGTGATTGCAACGGAGCTCACACTTCCCCAAACGCATTTTGGCTAAGGCCATAGCTTCATACTGATTGTAGTGCTTTTCTTTTTGCCCTTTTTTTTTTAAGGCAGGTTCTCCCTCTATTACCAAAGCTGGAGTACAGTGATGTGATCTGGGCTCAATGCAACCTCTGCCTCCCAGGCTCAAGCAATCCTCCCACCTCAGCCTCCCAAGTAGCTGGGAGTTCGGCTCAGCTAATTTTTGTAGTTTTTTGTAGAGACGGCGTTTCGCCATGTCACCCAGGTTGGTCTCGAATTCCTCAGCTCAAGTGATCCACCCACCTTGGCCTCCCAAAGTATTGGGATTACAGGTATGAGCCACTGCACCCAGACTGTAGTGCTTTTAAATAAGCAAAGAGGTTATTGAAAGGACAAAGAGTTAAGGGCTTTACTGTTTTATATATATAAACAATGTAGGGTGTTTTCAAAATTAGGCTGAATCATATGTAAACAAACACTAAAATCCTTCATCTAGATTGTCTTTGTTCTTAATTATATATATTTTGTACAGTGTCTATGCAGTTTCTTTTATCATAAACTACACAATTCATCAGGTTTCACAGCCCTCTTCCACCTATTTGAACTACTAATATTACCAGTCTTATGATCAATTATTTAAGCCCTTAGAGTACAGGATACACACCAACATGATGTTGGCAGCACCATCAGAGAGAATGTGAGACAGGAAACAGAAATGCGGAAAAATGGAAAATTCATGAAAAGATACACCTCAAATGTTTACCTCCCATGAATGGGTATAATCAAAAAGATAGATATTAACAAATGCAGGTGAGGATATAAAGAAATTGAAACCCTCCTACATGGCTGGTAAAATGGTACAGCTAACTTGAAAACTTTTTGTCAGTTCCTCAAAAGGCTGAACATAGAGTAACCACGTGACAAAGCACTTCCCTTTGTAGGTGTGTGGTATGGGCTGAACTGTGTGCATCCTTTGAAACTCATATGCCGAAGTGCTAACCTCTAGTACTTCAGAACGTCATCCTTTTTGGAGATAAGATCTCTAAAGAGGTAACTAAGTTAAAATGAGGTCTTTAGGGTGCGCTATAATGCAATACGACTGGTATCCGTAGAAAAGGAGATCAGGGCACACAGACACCAGGGGTGTGCAGGCACAGAGGAAAGGCCATGTGAGGATGCCAGAAGATAGTGGCTATCTACAAGCCAGGGAAAGAAGCCTCAGGGGAAACCAACCCTGCTGACACCTTGATCTTGGACTTCCAGCTTCCAGAATTGTGAGAGAACATATTTGTGGTGTTTAAGCCACCTAGTCTACAGTATTGGTTATGGTAACCTTCACAAACTAATACAGTATATATGCAAGATAAATAAAAACATATGTCCACACAAAAAGTTCGACATAAATGTTCATAACAGCATCATTCATAATAGCCCAAAATAGAAACAACCCAATTATCTATCAACTGATAAATGGATAAACAGTATATGGTATATCTATACAATGGAATATTAGTCAGCTACAAAAATTAATGTCCAGAATAGGCAAATCTGTAAAATCAGAACCCATAGGTTAGTGGTTGCCATGGGCCAGCAAAGAGGAATAGAGTGACTGCTAATGGGTATCAGGGCTTATTTGGGGGATGATCAAAATATTCTAGAATTAGTAGTAATTGTTACAGAACCTTGCGATATATTTTTGCAAGTATAACATGTATACTTTAAGGTATACCACAACATGTGCATTTTAAAGGATAAACTTTATGTTGGCCAGCCTGGTCACGAACTCTTGACCTCAAGTGATCCACCCTCCTCAGCCTCCCAAAGTGCTGGGATTACAGGTGTGAGCCACCACATGTGGTGAAACCCCATCTCTACTAAAAATACAAAAATTTGCCAGGCATGGTGGCGTGCACCTGTAATCACAGCTACTCAGGAGGCTGAGGCAGGAGAATCGCTTGAACCCAGGAGGCAGAGGTTTCAGTGAGCAGAAACTGCACTCCAGCCTGGATGACAGAGTGAGACTCTTAAAAAACAAAACAACAACAAACCCTTATGATATATGAAATACATCTCAATAAACCTATAATAAGAGACCAGTCTTCTTAAAACTTGATGCAGAAAGAAAGCTCTTTCAAAAGAAAAAGCTAAAGAAAAAAAAAACACTAACATTTGGAAGTGAAATGTAAAATTATAATAAACTATGAGAATACGGCTTTTTACTTTATAAAGCCCTACCTTAAAAATTTTCTTTGTGCTTTAACAAAATCCCAAAAGTAAATGGCAACAAGAACAAATGCTAAATGTACTAAAATAGAGCAAAAAACAAACAAACAAACAAACAAAAACAGCTTTACCTCCTGTGAGACTCTGATATTGAATAATTAAATGAATTGAGGGAACTGAGAAAATGGGTATTTGGGGTAAAAGAGAAAGCTAAGAAAGTATCAGTCAATTATTAGAAGAAATGACAGGATGCTTAACTGGGCTTGCCCTTAACATTACAACACAAATCGGGCATTTACTTTTACCAAACTGGGGACTTCTGCGAAGGCAGTGGCTTTGAAGTCATCTATGAGGTTAGCAAGGCCGCTAGACATTGTGACTTTGTCCTTAAGGCACCTAGACAAAATCGACTTGTGAACTCTTTGTGGACCCTGAGTGAAAGACAGTTCCCAGTCCCCAGCCTAAGAGAGATCCCTGGCAAAAAACCATCGGTCTGTGTGGTGTTCCCACTACCATGGATCCAGCCAGGGGTCCCAGCTCCCTTCACATTCTTTCCTCTGCCACAGTTGTCCCGAGTAAGAAGGCCATATTGGGTCTCTTAGTGTGTCTTCTCCAAATCTGACTGCTCTGAATGCCTTCCTTCAAGCCCAATCAGGTCAATTTCCTACCCATTTAGACAACTCTTTTCTAAAAGAGGGATGCCTCTTGGTGTCACCACTGATTTTCAGGGTCAGTGCTGTCATCTTTGCTTCAGCCACCATCTAACTGAGCCACTCTGAGGAGGCACATGGCGTCGCCTTAACTGGGCTGGGTCAGTTCCACTCTCTTCAGTGTTAGCATCACACTCTGGTCCACCAGCTATACTGATATTTCTAGTTCCTGATCACCTCTGCCCCAACCCACACCATCCCTTTCCAGGACAATCAGTTTCCCCTGCCTATGCACATAGCTGTTTACCTGGGCCACACCTCGTACTAGATGTTAATTTCCTGCTTCTTCCTGGACTTCTTATGAATGAATGGACTTCCCTCCACTTGCTTTCAAGTCTCACAAGCATTTCTTCCTAATCAGTGATGGTGTGTCTGCAAACAGTGAGAAATCTGAAAATGCTTCATGAATCTACAGATGGTATTTTTTATCTTCCTATTAAGATAAATATTTTGTTCTTTACTAAAGACCAATAAAAATTAAATGTATATATCAGACATCAGTGCAAGGTAAATATCATACACAAAGTTTTTAAGAAGTTCACAGGGCATCTTTTACGTAGCATATGGTTAAATTGCATCTGTCTTCTTTTTTGCTGTGTTATTGATTTCTATTATAAGATGCCAAGGGGTGTTTATGTGATAAGTTGCCCTATAAATGGCTTTGTACTCAGACAATGAAATGAGAAATGTTCATCTATAACCGTAGTCCAGATGCTTCCTTGAAAATGTTGCATTTAATGCTGTCAAAAACTTTGTTTTGGAAACAAAAAAACAGCTTCCCTTTAATTGACATACCTTGTCTTATGAAACCAGTGTTACCCACAACTTTTAAGCTGTGTGAAAGAAAATGTGATTCTTAGAGGGGAAAAAGCTCTAAGGGAAAATTCCAAAATTCAAATATTTAAACTTCTGTATCCTTTTGTAATCAAGAGGTGAGATAAAAGTCAGTGTTAATACTGTGTAATTTACAACTGCCAATAAAGATTCCGTTTCTAATGCCCAGACACTATGATGGCCAGATTTAAATTATTTTTCACTTAATTATCTGGCAGATCTGTTTTTAGAGTTCAGAATTGGATGGGTTGCTTAAGCTGGATATGCACTGAAAAGATCAAGACTCCAGACCCAAAGCATCCCATAACTTTCAAAATACCCTTCCTCCCACAGAAACAATGATCTCACCATGAAGGGCAGAATAGAGAAACTGGCTTGTCATAAAAAGCTTGCTTTTATCTGTGAAAATAACCTAAAGCAGCGAACCATATAGTTACTTGACTGTTATTTCACTTAAAAATATGTGAAACTCTACTCTTGTTTCCTCGTTTCATGGTCCAGTACACTGAAAGAAGTCTATGCCATGCCTTTGAGGTGCGATGATGAAACGTATTATCCAAACAATTGTCAGAAACATACCAAGTCCTTATTTCTCTCCTAAAATTGACAACCTTTGTACCGTAGAGAGCTAGATTTCAAACTGGAGAAGAAAGGAAAACACTGCAGATCTCTTCATAATCGAACAAGAGGAGAAGGAAGGAAGGTGTGACTTCATGAGAGGTGGAGTCATTCTCATAAAGACTTGTGAGGGATCATAAAAGCTATCTAGTACTTTATATACACAGAGTGCCTTATATACATTCACTAGTGCATTATCACTTTAATATATAGAACATACAGAGGAGAATAATGCAAATGAATATACTGAGTGAGCCAGTGGCCAATTTGTGAGAGCATTTTCAACCCCTACACAGACACATGTGCACACAGACAAGCTTTATGGATAGTCACAAATAAACTTAAAATTTTATAAATGTAGATCAAGGTCCCTCAAAAGAATCTGCACAGGTATACAGCTTATAAAGACTTTCAAAATTTGGTAAGACTTCAACTTATCCAGTTAATCTATCATGTTACACATTAAACTGAAGTTTCCACAGATGAAGTAGCTTATCCTTGATTTTAAAATTAGTTAATTGCAGAGGCAGTTCAAAAAAATGATATTTCACGATATTTGAAAGATAGAAAACTAAGATTATTTCTTCAACTATAAACTAGAAAAAACTAAGTTATAAAAATGTTATCTATATGTGTAAATATTAGATTGGTGTAAAAGTGATCAGTTTTTCCCATTACTTTGAATGGGAAAAACTGCAATCACTTCTGCACCAACATAATCCATGGGTTAGCATGCACATTTATATTCCCTCACTTTGTCACCTAATAGGACCTAAAGGCAATGACATCCTAGTAGCAACTAGCAAGCTAGCACTCAGATGTCAGTGTGTAATACCTTTCTCCAATTAAAGCAGCAGCTACTTGGAGAAAAGGCTAATTCTAGGAGTGGGGAAGGGAATTCTAGGAGATGAGCCTGGAGCATCATGTAGGGCCAGAAAGTAACAAAGTACTAAAAACAACGCCACATTAATGGGGTATGTCAAAGGGACACGGGAGACCACAAAGAACACCCAATGCCAAAGCTGACATTGGAGCAAACAGAATTATATTTGAGCCAAAAAAACAGCATAGTATTCCATTATAAAACACATACAATAAATATTCATGAATCTATACAGACATAGATAAGTGATCAAATAACAAATAACTGGTGGACAATAGCTGTCCCATGCAGAATTCTAAATAATTTATGTAGACACTCCAAGGAAGTAGAGCATGTAAATAAATCCCCACTCCAGATGTGTGAGCAGTGCCAAGTGACTGCCATTCAAAGAGTATAGTATGGAAAGGAATACAAAGAATAACTTTGCCATGGAAAAACCTGACGAACTATCTCAGCCAGGTGATCTAGGTTTTCATCATCAGTGATAAGTCATTTGACAGTATGTATTTTTGATAGGCTGTGATAAGAAGTAACCCCATAAGACTATCAAGGTTAGATAGGTCATAAAAATGCTATGTAGTTCCACCTTGTTTGTTTAGGATACTTGCTGTTGGAATTTAGCTACCATGCTGTGACGAAGTTCAATCATGACCACAGGAAAAGACCCTATAAAGAGACCACGTTTATATCATTTCCTCTCTATTAGTGGAGGCAGTGTAAAGTTCTGTCCAGGTTGTGGGGAGGGAACTAGTCCCCAGCCCTTAGTGAGAGAAGGGCAAAGGTCACATTGTAAGAAATGAGAAATGAGTGTGGGATGGGAGACATTACTGCAACCATTTTTGGAAATTACAACACACCACAGGTGGCAACTAGAAAGAGAGGGAGTCAAGAGTCACGTCTGATTGCCTTAAATAAGAGTGAAATAAGCAAGCTTGGGAAATATTCTATTTAAATGAAACATTTGAATACATAAGATAAAAATAAGTCAGTAGTATAAAGTTCCTGCAAAGGTGGGAGGAGTTGTGATCTGAAGTGGAGCTGGAAGGGATTAACCTGGGATAGCTCCTTTATTGTAATAGGAGTGGGAATATAGAATACTGATGCTGATTTGGTGGATATTGGGAAGTTAATCATCTTCAATCTTTTAGTTTTTTCATAGTATACCCAGAAAATGTCAGAAACCGAGCCTAAGTGAATGAGAAGAGGGCACAGGGCAGTTTGAAGAGAGAAGCCAACATTTGAAAGAGGCATGTGAGAAAGTGATCAGGGTTGAGAACACAGTGGAGGTTGTGGCTTGTGAATTCAGAGAAAACCACATCTTTCCTGCTGTGAGATTTTCTCCAGAAGTACTCTGTTACATGGGTACAGAAGTGAAAACATGACTAGTTTTGTCCAGTTAGCTTTTTGCTGGCTAGACAAAATTAGAAATCAGAGAAGAGTGTTAACAGCATTGACAAAAATGTTGTTGAAATACTGGCCCATGACAGCTAAGAAAGATGACTCTAGAACATGAACAAATTAAAAGAAAGCCAAAGACCCAATGGACCCATGTTGTTGAAATTGGTAAGTGGTCACAATGGGAGTAGCTGAACAAAGTGGAAAGAACAGCCGTTATGATCAGAGAACGGGACGCTCTGACAGTTTCAAAGGTATGAGGTCCAGGGAGTGGAATTAGGGGATGGAAAGGGAATGGATGAGGTGCAGGGAGATGAACTCCCCGTAAATGAGCAGGTCAAGAAACTGAAAGGCTAGGGCATTGGATGGCGATCTGACCTCAGAGAGGCAAGCTTAATGGCAGGCCTTGAGGTTAAAGGATTTGTTGGATAATGGACATTGATGAAGGCATTAAGTGATGTATGACAAAGTCAGGGAAGGAGTGGTCTGGCACGAAGGCAAGGCTTCAAGAAGCACACAAACAAGCCTGGAACTACACCAGTGATAGTTCTGAAAAGCCTGAAAGCATAACACATACTTTGGAGATAAAATATAGCTACTCTCCCAAACTAAAAATACAATCTTTACTATAAGCATGTTGTTTGCTACCAAAAAGTAGGTTGGGAATATTATTCCAACAACAACAACAACAACAAAAAAGGATTTTAAATAACAACATGAGTTTCTAAGACTTTAGGGGGCAGATTTATAGTCACATAATCATTCAATATGATTTGGGCAGATTTTGGAAAGTATAGAGGATTTTTGTGAATTAAAGTTAAAATTCTACCGAAATGTACTAATTAGAGAAAATTTAGAAAGGTTAAAAAATCTGGAGATAGTATTCCATAAGAAAAATATTAAAGAAAAACACCCAAAGTTAATGTTTCATATATGATTAAGTATGTTTTTCTAGGTTTGTTTTGGAAATGTAAAGGCATAATAGAAAAAGATTTTGAAATCTAGTATATAGTCCTTATTCCATTATTAAATAAGTGACTTTGGCAAAGTTATTTTTATGCCTCAGCTCTGTTTCCTCATCTTTTAATCAGAAGATAGATATTTAATCATTATACATTAATTTTCCAGATAATAAGTTAGTTAATTCAACACTTGAGTTTTTTTGGCAATTAAAATACAACAGTGAATAAAAACAAACTCCTTATGGATTTTTTATACTGTAGTTAGTGGACACATATATTAAATAATAAGTGTTACATGTAAGCAAATGTGATTTGCTTGTGCATTATGTTAACTGGTGATAAAGTGATTTTGTAAGAAAAAACCTGAGGAAGTTACAAGTGGTAAGGAAGGTGGAGATAGGACAAGGGGTTGCAATTTTAATTTGCCCAATCAGGAGAGAGGAGACACAGAAATAATGTTTAGATTGGCGACAGAAAATCAGAACTTGAAACAACAACATTCTCCTTTTTTAGGTGCTTTGAAAAAAAATCAAATGCAAGATGACTGATGAGTAGAATGAAAGCACAGGAGTTCCCAGCACAACCTTCTGCCCCACATTTCTTTCTATGCTCTGTCCATTGCATGAGAGGAGCTGGAGTGGCTCTGCTCTGCAAATGAAGGCCTTATCTAAACACCAGAGCCAGATACATAGAAAACCAGGCACTTTATACTGCTTTGGCCTATTCCCTCAGATTCTCCATTGCATGCCCTTAGGACATAACTACCAAGAAAAACTAGTCCAAGGAGTCTCAAACGTAAAGTAAAACAAAAACATGAAAACTTAGAAAATAGACGTGGAGAGTAGAAACTTAAGACACAAGATGGAGGAATCAAATTACCTCTTTCTTAGTTTTATATTGTTTCCCCCCGCCAAAAAAAAAAAAAAAATCAGCTTCAAACAACAAATCTTCACAGCCTCACCTGTGGAACACAGGTGAGACTGGGTCACTGCCTGTGGCTCAGGGACTCTCACGGCTGCAATCAAGGAAGGTGTCAATGAGGACTGCAGTCACCTCAAGGATCTGCCGGGGGAGGATCCTCTTATAAGCTCACGCACTTGGCCATCGCCAGGCCTCAGGTCCTCACTGGCTAGTGATCAAAGACATGAAGGTTTTTTTTTTTTTTTGCCACATGAGGCTCTCCATCAGTTCCTCATGACACAGCAGCTTATTTCTCCCAGAGCAAGTGCTCTCTCTGGGAGAGAAAGGGCAAAAGGGCTTTCAAGATAGAAGCTACTTTTTTGCGTGTAAATTAATCACAGAAATGATTTTCCATCACTCCTGCTGTAACCTCTTCATCCGTAAGTGCAGACTGCCCTCAAGGGGAGGGGATTACATAAGGTTGTAAATCCCAGGCATCTGGGATCATTGGGAATCATCTTCCAGTCTGCTTCTCTATGCTTTGCTCTCCTCATCTTTTGCTTTTAGCTTTTGCATCAGAAATTCAGAAATGAGCCCACTGATTCACACTTAAAGCTGAAAGAGTGTATGCAGATTAGACAGAGTAGAACCCATTCACTTAGGATTCATTTTCCTCAAACCAGCTGGGCCTTTGATTCCAACACCTCACTTTTTCCAGCATTCCTGGTAACAGAAGAGCAGATTTCCCTGTGCCTCCTTATTAACTACCATTTAACATAGCATTTCCTTTCTAGGCTTATTCTGAAACTGCAATTCTGAAAAAGACAAAAGAAAAAGAGGGAGAGGGAAGGAGAAAGAGGGATATATCAATAGATCAATAAAGGGTTAATGAGTTCAGCAACTGTTTTCAGCTGCTCAACCAAAGACTTTTTCACTGTTTTTACAGACCATGAAAAAATAATTCCCTGCTTTAAAATGTGTCTCAGAGAAGGGACATTTTTATATTTTTTGACTTGTATACTTTAGTGTCCAATTTTCTATTTAAGTTATTCCACATATTCTCTGAGAATCTTATATGTCACTAATTTTTATATAAAATTAGTACATGTTCAAATTTTTTTGAGCAGCTGCCTCCTCTCGGGTCCTCAAGGTACCTACCATTAGCACCTTACTGCTCCAAGCACTTATAGATGGCATAGCAACATCACCATGGCCAACAGCAATTTATTTTATTGGCACTAGAAGAGCTAATTCGTCTTCACGTTCTGGCAACTACTATTCTGGTGACTGTTATTCTTTGTGGTTGTGGCCAGTATTTTTTTTTCCAGTAAGCATTTTTTTTAATGATTTACAATAAAGAGATGACTGAAGAAAGAAAATCCATTAAGTTTTGAAGATAGAACTTGATGATAACTCTTTCAGAAGCCAACAAAGCAGAGTAGCACATGTTAGCACATACTCAAAGATTTGTTTGAAAACATGCTGGTGATATATTTCTAAACTTGCTAGTAAATAATTGGCAATTTTGACAAAATTTTTTGGTATACGCTTCCACAATAAATAAATTGTTAATTCTAATCAATATGATATCAGACAAGCTTGTGAAATGGGAAAGTTCATTAACTGAAGCATTTTAGATGATGAATAGCATGAAAGGTCATGTACCTAAATCTATTTCAAAGCGGCAAAAATTGTAATCAGAATTATTCTTCCCAAGTAATCCTGACCTAATATTTCTCAGTGCTAACTTTACCATTCTAATCTCTGTGGGCCTTTACCAGTGAGTATAAATGGAGGGAAATAAGGAAAGGCAAGAAAAATGATGTGAAGCAAAGAACATGAAAGAGGAATAGAAAGGTAGTATGTAAAGTAGCAGTAGTAAAAACATTCTACTAATCAAAATCTCTCTAAGCGAGGGGAAAAAAAAAGTGGTTAAAACCCAAGAAGGCTGCTTTTTACTTCATTTCTCCTGGAATTTCAATTTCAATTTCAAATGTGGCATAATTTCACTCCAAGGTCTATTAGAAATATCAAAGGCATAGTTATAACCGGCTTACTTCTATCTTGTTTATATTATGTGTCATATAATAGGTGGTCTAGTCCTCTTTCCATTGGTTGCTATAAAGCTCAGAACAGAATATTCAGCCTACCTCTAACAAATGCACACATTTTGTAGTATTGTTACTTGTGTATGATAGTCTATTCTCATGCTGCTAATAAAGACATACCCGAAACTGGGTAGCCCATAAATCAAGGAAGTTTAATGGACTCACAATTCCACATGACTGAGGAGGCCTCACAGTCATGGCAGAAGACGAAGGACGAGCAGAACGCAACTCTCACACGACAGCAGGCAAAGGCGAGTGTGTGCAGGGAACTCTCATTTATAAAACCATCAGATCTCGTGAGACTTACTCGCTAGCACGAGAACAGCATGGGAAAGACCCGCCCCCATGATTCAATTACCTTCCACCTGGTCTCTTCCACAACACCTGGGAATTATGGAAGCTACATTTCAAGATGAGATTGCGGGGGGCGGGCCACAACCAAACCGTATCAAGGTGGTAATCTGTACGGATCTGCATCAACGTCAATTCTTGCCTCCTTAGAAGAAAGAATTTGAGGGGCAGAAGGAGAGACTAAAGTAAGTTTTAAAGCAGGAGTGAAAGTTTATTAAAAAGCTTTACATAAGTGAGGAGAAGAAGAAAAGAAAGGAAGGTACACTTGGAAGAGGGCCTAACAGGTGATTTGAGAGACCAATTGTGCTGCTTGACCACTTGAATTGCGATTTTATGTTGGCGTAATTCCGGGGTCTTGTGTTCCTTCTCTCCACTCCTGAGATCTTACAGTGAAGCTGGCTGATCAGTTTCAGGTGTTGTCTATTAGGAGCATGCCTTTCCCGGGCACCAGCTGTGACCAATTATTACTTCAGGGAGACAGTTAACAACCACCTGACTATCACCTGATGGTCATTCAGCACTCCTGGTGTGTGGTGGGGGGAAAGCCCTCTCTTTCCCTGTTCATGCCCGACTAGCTACCTACTGTAACAGTGGGCATTTTCTATTTTACTTTCTTCCCTGGATTTAGTTTATTTTTCCTGTATCTATTTTCATTTTAGAAAATGGTTTTTATCATGTGTATTAATTAGCTGTTAGTGCATAACAAACCATCCCAAAACTCAACAATTTAATACAGTAAGTATTTAATGTCCTCAATAATCTATAGGCCATCTGCTGGTTCTTCTGGTCTAGGCCTGAATTGGATGATCTCAGCTAAGTTTGCTCATGCATGTGAGGTCAGCTGGAATGCTTTGTGGTTTCTGGCTAGAGTACCTGTGGTTTAATATGAAATATATGTGGTTTTTGTCCCCGGTTCTTGTCACAGAGCTCCTAACATCCTTGGAATTTCTTGAGTGATAGGCATATCTTCTATTATTCACAATAAGCCCCTTTGATAAATCCTGCATTTATGCTAATAAGGTTGCTTTGGGTGGGGCCCCTAGATGGCCCCAAGATGGGGCCAGTCACCACCAGAAAGACCAAGTGACTAGAGGATTAGAGGGTTGGAACCTTCAGCCCCACCCACTGACCTCTGGATCAAATTCTATACAACTCCAGAGATCAAACTCTATAAACATTCTTGAACAAGACGTGACAGGCTTCAAGGTTGGTGAATATATCCATGTGTCCGGAAGTTGCACCCCAAATCCACTAAGCAGCTCCTGTCCTAGGCCTTGCCATATGCATCTCTTCCTCCGGCTCTTTATTAATATCCTTTGATATATCCTTTATAATAAACTGATAAATGAGCAAGAAGGTGCAAAATGCTACTCTCCCACAAACACAAAAAAGGACCAACACAATAAACAACTACATTTTGACCAGAGTGACTAAAGGAACATGCCAAAGTATAGCAGGGAGTGGCAGAAACCCCGTGGAGCAGAGAAACTCAGGATGGCCCCAAGGAAAAGAGAAGGAAACATCCACCTCCTCCACCTGCCTCATTTACCTGGTAGGGATCAGCTCCCAACCAGGAGAGGCTTCTCCCTGCAGGGAAAAGGTGAGTAGAGGGCTCCAGCAGGCCCCATTACTGCGGAGGACACTTGCAGTCTTTGCTACTGGGGGTTTCTGCAGTCCTCACAGGCCCTGAGCCCAGCTTGGGGAGCTGCCTGAAGTTCTCGTGGAAGCATTACTCCAGAGAAGAAGCCTGGATTGTGCCTCATTTCTTACGGCCAGATTGTCACTGCTCATGCCATCTTAAAAGTGGAGCCACTGCTAGAGGGCATCCTGCTCCAGGGGCCACTAGCCACTAATGCCTGCATCTCTGAGGATCTTCCATCATTGCACCTGCTCACATACACAGTGGCACACCATTCCCCAGCTGAGTTGCTGCAGCCAGATTGCCTCAGAGGCACTCTATCTCCACCAGCCCCATTGCAGCTGTGCTCCAACCCACAGCTACTCAAAGCCTAGTACCTGCAGAGCAGCTGCTACTACTACCCCCCGAGGGCCTAAACCCTGCGGGAACTGGAGCTTCAGCCCAGGGAAGCAGTCAGGACCCTCATACCAGAACCCATGCAGCACCCCACCCTCTTGGGACCAAAAGCACCAGCCCCACAGAGCAGCCACGCCCGTTGGAGCCTGAGTTGACCGGCACACCACTCCTTGGGGAACCAGGAGCTTCAGTCCAGTGGTGCAGTCACAAACCCAGCACCTGAGCCAATGTAGCACCCAGCACCCTTGGGAATCTGAGCTTTGGCCCAGCAAAGCAGCTGCACCCCAGGTGCCCCAGACAACTTGGTGCCTTGTTCCCTGGTGACCAGAAGCACTGGTCTAGTGGAGCACCTTTACCCCGAAGCTGATATGGTGCCCCACCCCCAGAGAGGCCGAGCCTTGACTGGGCTGTGCCACCTCACCCGCTGAGCTGAACAGCCTCTGTGCCCTAAAACT
Source organism: Mandrillus leucophaeus (assembly GCF_000951045.1). Classification (NCBI taxonomy): domain Eukaryota; kingdom Metazoa; phylum Chordata; class Mammalia; order Primates; family Cercopithecidae; genus Mandrillus; species Mandrillus leucophaeus. The sequence continues at coordinate 72,953 of NW_012100499.1, read as the reverse complement.
TAGAGTAGCCTTTCCAGAGTCTGAGCTGTTGAGTCACCCACATCCCTGGGAAATAGAGTCATCATTGTGCTGCTCCCCACCCTCAGATCCCAAGCCACACTGTGCCTCACTTTTCCTGAGTCCCTGCTACCACTGAATCTAGCCTTGCAGAGCCGGGGTATCTGCTGGGCCTCACCTCCCAACATCCAGAGTCATCACAAGGTAACATCTCCTCCCTGGGTGCTCAAGTTACCACTGTGCCCTGTTGGCTCTGAGACGCAAAGCTGTGCCCAGCTCCCCAGGGCCCAATCCTCTGAAACACCCCTTCTTCCCTGGAGCTGTGCTACTGCTGCTGACTGACTCCCAGGATCAGAGTTACAGCTGTATCTCTACTCCCTGGGCCCAAGCTACTGGGGAGTGAGTGCCTCAGAGTCACATCCCATGGCTTTGTGGGAGAGCTGCATCTACCCATGCCTCAGAGAGTGAACTTGCACCCACAACACAGGTGCCATGGGATACCTACTTTAACAGGACACCAAGCCCAGGATACCAGCTTCACAGTCGCTCCTGTGCCCTGGAATACAGTGTAGCTGTGACCGCTGTGGGTCATGTCAGACCAGACACTAAGAGGGATCCTCCAACCAAGACTCCCCACTGGGGAAAAAAAACGAGAATGGAAGGACAACTAAAGTCCTTGCCACTGAGAACCTTAACAACCTACACTTTCGCTATCACTGCCATGAACTTGTACAGCCTCAGCCACTGAGATACCTATAGCCATTGCTGACATTGATCACAGTTGAAGAAGCTGAATGGAGGCTGTGCTACTGTGCCCACCTAGAACCAGAAACAACACAGACTGCCCTAGTGACACCCTAGGACCCATCTATAGGTGAATATCTTTCCCTGTGGAAGCCACTCTAAATTTACAAGTGAATATCCCACCAGATGTGCAGAGATCAATGGCAACTCAAATACTGCCTGTTATATAGCAGGTGTGAACGGAGCCAAATCCATATACAGTTTTAGCTGTCTATGGGGAGTCTTCTCCTTCCCCATTACCTGATGTACGGCGACAAGCCGGCTCACCTACACCAAGACATTTTGCAGAAAGACAGCAGGGCCTTGGAGCGATTTCATCACCGTTCCTGGGATTCTCAGTACGCAGATCTCGACCCACCAAAGTATGCATTCTCCCCAGCACTGTGCTGGGTCCAAAGGGCCTTTTCTCTATTTCTTTTTAATTGTAAGAGTAAGTAGGTATTCCCTACTCCCTTTTTGTGGGCTGAATTGTGTCCTCTCTCAAATTCAGATGTTGAAGTCCTCACCTCCAGCACCTCAGGAGATAGGATCTTTGAAGTGGTAATTATGTTAAAGTGAGGTCATTAGAGTGATCCCAAATTCAATGTGGTTGGTATCCTTACAATAAGAGGAAATTAGGAAACAGACATAGAGAAAAGGTCATGTGCAGATACAGGGAACCATCTGCAAGCCAAGGATAAAGGCCTCAGGGAAACCAACACTTCCAACGCCTACACCTTGGACTTCTGTTCTCCAAGACTGACACAATAAAGTTCTCTTGTTTAAGCCAGACAGTCTGTAATATTTTATTATGGCAGCCCTAGCAAACCAGTAGATCCATTTCAGACCAACACCCAAGTGTGGAGCTCATATTAGGAGGGATTTCCTCCCTCTTAAGGTGCTCTTAGCTGCATGTTCATGCTGCTGGTGTTACAGTAAGTACCTAGTCAGGTATGAGCAGGACAGGAGAGGGCGCACACACACACACACTCCAGAAGTGTTGGGTCACCATCAGGTGATGGTCAGGTGGTTGTTAACATGGTCTGTTAATTGGTCACAGCTGGTGCCAGGGAGGCAGCTCCCCCTCTGCCCCGGACAGAAAACACCTGAATCAGGTGATCAGCTGCTTCCTAATAAGATCTCAGGACTGAAGTAATGCAAGACCCTGGAAGTATGCCAGTGTTTAACACCTTGAGTCAAGATGTCAAGCTGCGCACTTGCTCTCTTCAAGGCACCCACTTGGCCCTCTTCCAAGTATACTTTCCTTCCTTTCCTTTCCTTTTTTCAAAAAACTTACTCTGTAAAGCTTTTTATTAAACTTTCACTCCTGACCTAAAACGTGCCTCAGTCTCCCTTCTGCCGCGTGCCCCTCAGTCAAATTCTTTATTCTGAGGAGGCAAGAATTGAGGCAGCTGCAGACCCATGTGGATAACTACCACCACTAACACTGGCACGGACATGACCCAGGGTAACAACTATGAGAGATCGTGCACTCTCTTCTCTCCTTGTAAGTTACCATAACTAATAAACTTAGCTGTTACCAGCATCTTGTGTTTGGGGGGCATGGATAATCTTGCATCTTACACAAGATGCTCAATAGATCTCAGTAGGATGGATAGATAGACACAAAAAAGGTACTGTGTAAAACTGAAAAATGGATGAGGCCGTTGTGATATGTAGAAATTGATAAAGACAATGGATAGAAAATCCATCAGCCCTGCCAAGAGCAATATTTTACTTACTTATTTGAATCTTGATTTGTTTTATCCTGCAAAAAGACATTTTTGATTTATACATTTAATGAAACCTGCACTGAAGCAGGACAGTAACATCTCTGCATGAATTTTAAACATCTGCTTCCTAGGATGAAATTGAAGGAACTTGAACCCCACATTTATTAGAAAATGATATATAATCCTAATAGATAGTATAATGGTACTAAAATAAATAGGGTTCTTGAAAAAGCACAAATCAGATAAAATGTTTCCCATAAGATTAGTCAGTGAGCTAAGAGTAAGTATTGAATCAAAAATATACAATGGACTAGAAGACATAAATTACAGAAGAATATGCATTCACCAAGCTTAATTTGCAACAGATACATATTTTATAGTAGAATAAAACATTATTATTAGCTATGAGATAAAATAGAAAAATAATAAGGTATTACAGAAAAACTTTTAAAAAGTTCCAGAGAGAACAAAGCAGTATCATTGGGATTCCTCAGGAACAAACTCTGAAATGGAGATTTGCATCAAGGAATTTTATTAAGGAGTGCTCTTGAGAGCAACATCTGCAAGGGAGTAAAGATAACAGGAATAAGCAGAAAGAAAAATTGAGTTGAGACTAAAGTTGAAACAAAGTCCTCAGTGGATACCATTGGGAAATTAAGCAGAATCCTATGTCAGAAGATCAAATCCCCTATGAGCTCTGAGAGTGGTGCTGGCTCAGGAGCTCACATATACCTAAAATACATGATGGTTCCATCCAATGTCAACTGTTGTCTGTTCCAGGGCAGAACAGCTACACTGTAATCAACTTGCCACAATGTCTAGTTGGTCTTCTCAAAGAGTAGCACCCTATAAGGAGCTCCGCATTGATCTCTAATTCCGGCCAACTGGCATTCAGCCAATGACCAGGCTTGGTGGGTGAAAGCTCATGTCATTGGGCTCATGTGCTGTCCCTTTCTCTGCCACAGTGGCTCATCTGTTCACAAGCCAAATGCACCACCTCTAGAGTGGATGATAGTAGAGCTGCCTGATATATGGCCAAGTCCTCCTGTCTGTGTTTATACCTATCCCATGAGTAATGCTCTCCAGTGGGCATTAAACATGGGATCCTAAGACCTTCACCCTATGCCTACTCCCCTAAATCAATGCACATGACTTCCTAAGGTGTCCCTGTCCTTGACATGCCAATCTTGATCCTTCAAGGTCCATTAACAGCCAGACAAGCCATTCACCACTGCTCTTGAGTCTACATATACTCTAAGCTTGGGCTGCTTCTTTTCTCATACAATGTGAATGATAAAGTGTGCCTCACAAAGTTCTCCCCTTTAATTTTCCTTTATTGCCACTTTTCAGAGCCACATCAGACTGGGGCTCTTGGGCAGCAGCAGTCCATTTTCATTTTGTACAAAATTACAGCACCAACCTACCCATAAACAATATTGGGCCATTTTCCTCCCTAGTTAGATGGTCTTAAGACACCCTTCCTGCAGCTCCAGGTGTGGGCTAAGCAAGTGAGCTCAGGGAGAAGTACCTGTGGAATAGTGGCAGATAACATGGGCGACTGGCATCCTTGCACATATACCTCACTTGTGCCTTCTGACATAGCTTGTACATGATCCAGAATGCATTGCTCTGACATTACTGTTATTAATATTTACTGCTACACATGCATGGTCTTAGAACTTGATGAGTTTAATGGAACCCCGTTTATTATGGGCACCTTTAGACAAATGTTTACTCGATGTCACATGACAAGTTGTTTTAGTTCTACCAGGACTCAGTAGCAAACAAGAAGCTTGGAAGGGTGCATACTTCAATGAGAAATGCACGGTCCTGCCTCGCGAAATCTATGGATCTATATGCTAGTCCTCCTGTTAGTCTTGATATAAACTCCACATGATACTTTTCCCATCAGAGACACGTCTGTCAGATCGTATGGCCCCATGGAAAGCCTGCTGGTACCTCAACCTGGAACTGCTGCAGAGTCCATTTTCTGTTATAGACTCCATTCAGGGATAGCAGCCTCACGTGTCATCGTGTACATTGGTCAAACCAATATTTTTAAGTTGTGGGAAATGCTTCCTCTGGATTCCAAAGATGCCTAGTAGTCATTTTGCTTTTCTTCTTCTATGAATTTTACTTCATAGTGGATGTTTCAACATATCCCAGACTACAGAAGCCCTTAAAAATATCAGTAATGCAGCGAGTCCTTTAATTGCCACAGAGTTTACCTCAGTATCTCCGAAGTGAGTGTGTCTTACTAAGACTTCAGACACACTTGTCATTTTTCTGGACCTTCGATTTGTTTTGCTCTAAAATGCATTTGCATTGCTATCTGTTGGTTATGGCCCCGTGAAAATCAGATCAACCTTGTTCTTTTGGTGGTAATTATGTCTACCTTGTTTTGGATGGTTAAGATCTGCCATCTGTCTCCTCTTATTTTCCTATCATCCTTTCATCCCCGTTGCTATTAGGGAACCTTATTCTGTAAGACTAGCTCCGCTATTAACCCAAGTGTTCCAAGTACAGCCACTATTGGGCTCCTTCTCACCAACACATTTCTTTTTGCTTTGAGAAATTAGAGTGTCTTCCTTGCCATCCCATGGAGCATAGGTAGCTGGTGGGTGTTTCAGGTTTTCATAGCTTATCATCTCTAGAAGATTCAATTATCTCAGTTTTTTTCCCTTTCTTCCGGCATCTGCCAGGAAGCATTCCTACTTACTATGGGCCATAGCTTTCTCCAAGCTTTGAACAGCCAGTGTAGACTTTGTTACCATCTCCCTGTTTCTCTACAGGTAGTTAAATCTTACATCGTGGGAATGTTCTCTCTCATCAGTAAATTTTCCCTTATCCAACTTTATATTATGTTCCTCTCAGCCTCTCAGCACCCAGCCCCATATGTATACTTCTGGCTGATATACATTGGCTAAGTCTTATAGAACAATTCAAGGTAGAGTCTGTTTCTTCCTATAGCATGTCCAGCACTTGCCTTGCTGGCTTATACTATGGCTTAACGTTTGTTATTTATCTGACAACTAGAAAGGATGTGAAAGTAGATACAAATAGATGGTAGGAAGGACGTACATTGTCTTATGAGGCATAGGCACTTGCATTGTCTTCAAACAATGCAGAAATGCTAGTTCTTAACAGGAAGAGGGGGCCACTTCTGCAGACCCAGGACATTCAGAGAAAACTAGGGATTTAAGGTTGTCAAATGAATCAACCCAGATGTCTCCCATCTCAAGTCTCAGGGTGCCATACTTATCCAACTTGCTAATTTTCGCATAGCTGATTTTATGAGGTTGAAAACTTAGACATCTTTATATTCCTAGCAGCCTTATAATTAAGTTCTGAGCCTGATCCTCAGCTTTTTCTGCCCTTCAATTCAATAGGTATGATTTTATGTGTTTCCAAGGTGGCTATACACACTTAAATCTCCAGCCAAAATGGGTAATGAATTGCCCTAAGTGTTTCACTTCTTTCTTGAAGACATAATAGCACTCAGCACGAGCCATTCTATTGCATAGCCTAATAATTACTAGCTGTCCCAAACTTCTCAAATGCCTGATATAGCCCCAAACACGGCATTCTCTTTAACTGCCTTCCATCCCAGTTCAATGGAAGTGTTATCATTCAGTGCTACTGCATGGCAATCACAGTGGAGGCCTCAGCCCACACTGTGGAAAGCTGTGAAGTTAGTTTGGCCTTGAGGGACATCTTAATTTAAAGAAAGACAGCCAGGTCTTTGAATCCCTTCTATCATTGAGCCATTCCATGAAAACTTCCTTTTAGAAGTGCACATAATCTCCATGAGCCTTAATATTCGGTTGCAAGCAATCCTGAGTAGAAAGGACTCAGTGTAAGCCATCAGTCAGCAACACTTTGGCAGCCAGGCGAGAAAATGCCTTGGAATCCAGGTATTCACTACACAAGATTAGCAGTAAATAGGAATGGGATTAAAATACACAACGAGGCAAAATTAATTTAGCACTGCAATGAAATAAGTAAATCTGCATTCAATAGAAAAAAGTTATAAAAGCCGTTTGGAACAATGGCAATATTAATACTAACCAGAAAAATATATATATAATAGATTTATTGATTTCTGTAAGGTCATACAAGATATTGAAACAGACTATATTAGACTTTAAAGGATACCCTGTTGAGAGAAATCTTATGTGGTCATAAAAAGAAATTCAACAATTTCACAGAAGAAATTATGGGATAAAGAAATCTTTTTAAAAATCTTTATTTTATAATTAAACTCTATCAATTTATCTCAGTTTTACTCTGGAATAGATTTTTCACAGAGGGTGAATTAATCCTCTACCCAAAGGGTCATTAATTTTTTATGGTGGTAATCAAAGGAAAATATTACAAAAGAAAATTACTTACGTCAAAATGCAAAGGAATTGAAAACCTGTGCCGTATGTACAAGTATATAACAGGCAATCATATCATGCATGCCATAGATGTGCACTAGATTTCGTGTTCTTTGAGAGCAGGGATTCCACCTTATTCATCTTTATATACCAAACGTCTGCCACAATGCCTTGCAAGCAAAAAATGTTTAATAAATATTTTATGAGTCAATTAATTAAAAAATAAATTAATATAAATTATATGGCTACACTCAAAATTCATTTCATTTTTATAGTAAGTAGTTTGTCTAACGTTTACTGAGACATGTTTTAAATAAAGATTTGAACATTGAAAGTATCCTCGCCTGTAATCCCAGCACTTTGGGAGGCCGAGGCGGGCAGATCACGAGGTCAGGAGATCCAGACCATCCTGGCAAACACGGTGAAACCCCGTCTCTACTAAAAATACAAAAAAAAAAAAAAAAAAAAAAATTAGCCGTGCGTGGTGGCGGGCGCCTGTAGTCCCAGCTTCTCGGGAGGCGGAGGCACGAGAATGGCGTGAGCTCAGGAGGCGGAGCTTGCAGTGAGCGGAGATCACGTCACTGCACTCCAGCCTGGGCGACAGAGCGAGACTTGGTCTCAAAAAAAAAAAGTATCCTCACAGACTTTTGACATGGGAATTATATAGTTTACTAAAGACAATGGAGATTTCTATTTCTAAAAAGAGATATACTTAATATCCTGTGTTATTCAATAAATACTATTAAAACCAGCATATACTGATTGATGATGGATTATATGGCAGGATGCTGCTAGGTGCTTGGAAGAAAGAAAAATAATCCAACATTTCTTCCTACAAGAAACATAGAGTTTGTAGTGATGGCAGCATTCTTGTGAAAATTAGCTATAATCAGATGAGATAATGTAAGCATTAAGTAGAAGAATTAAGATTGCTAATTAATTAAAATTGAGATTGATCATTCTCATCTGAGCTATCATTTATCCCTCCTCAAGCAATGGAACCCAAATTTTAGCTGGATATTTAACTCCAGAATAACTGTTTCTCAGCCTCCTTTGCAGCTGCAGTAGCCATGCGACCAACCTCTGGCAGAGTGTAAGCAAGCGTTCTGCAAGAATTCCGAGGAAGTCTCTTTAAAGGTGGTGACTTCTTCCCTACTGCTTAACCCTTAGAATGGGACCATTATAATCAGATTTCCAAAAGCCATCTTGGACCAGGAGGTAATTTTGAGCAAGAAAGTCACGTGCTGAAAATGGTAAATGGCAAACCATCTGAGTCCCTGGGGATGATGGAGCAAACTTACTATCAAAGGAAAGAAAGAAACTTCTATCTTACTTAAGCCACTTTACCGTATTTATATTTGTTTTTATACCTTATTAAATAAAGGCAAACGTAAGTCCAGTTGATACTATAAGCATGAAAAAGCAGTCATTTAATTTTATAGGAGGATTGAAAGTTTGAGGGAGGAGGTGTCTTTTGAGTTAGAACTAAGAGGAGGAAATTCTTAACCTCAACTTTTATCATTAGTCTGAAAAAAAAATGGTAAAATATTTTGCATGCTATAATATTTGTGTACAATCAATTCCCGAAAAAGAGTCAATAATGATAGCTCTATTTATTACGGTTCAGTTGTTTCAGTCTTCCTATTCCGCTTTGATTATATTTAAAATTTTTCTCTGAATCCCATAAGTGAATGTCGTAATTTATTTCCCTGAGAAAAGACAATTATAGTTTATAAACATGCTTTTAAAATATACATAGGTGCCAATTATGCTTTCAAAATAATCTTGAAAGCAGAATTCTATATGTATATATTTTCCTGTATTTTTTATATTTATATATATTCAGGAAATATACATATTTCCTGAAAATGACTTACTTGATATCATTAAATACAGAGTGCATTATTTTATTCTCATACTGAGTGTATAATGAGGTGTGGAATAGGGCCTTCTGAGGATACCAGTGCAAAATCAGTCGAAAAGTATATGAAAACCCTTTTCACTCTGTTGACACTTCATTATTTTTAGACTGCAGTAATTTTTACAAAGTAGGTTATTGTCTTCCTTGACATACATTTCTAAATAGGTGGATATATAACTTAGCATACATTCCTGGAAAGAGTGCATGTGCGGTTTGGAGGGAGGTGGAAGGAGCATATTGAGGAACCTTTGCAAATCACATAATATTGTAACTAACCTAAATGGTTATTAAAAGAAATATTTTGGCAAAGCAAAGAATATGTCTATAATTTTTTGAAATTGCTTGTCAAACCCATTTGGCAAACTGTGAAGAGCCTGAGATTTATCCTACTTGCAAGCTAGCAGGTTAGTCAGCCACAGTTTCATTGATGCTGGCAGAAGACCCGAGACTCCTAGGTCAGAGACAGAAGGTTTTGTCATTCATGGCCCTGCAAGCAGCAGGAGCTTGATGCTCCTGTACCTTCCGCTAGCCCCCAAATCCCATGAAGGCAATGTAGAAGGGCACACGTGGATACTACACACACAGCAGGCTGTTGACACAGAACCCAAGTAATCTCAAATAGGCGCAAGCCAACTCTCCTGACTTTTGTCAAAAAGGACTACATTGTCTTTATTATAATGGACAATACACAGATCTGCTCTTTGCTACAGAGGGAGAGATTATCTCTACCTTCTAAGACTTTTGCTATACAAACATCCTTGAGAAGATAGGAAGTGCTTCTGATCACAATTTCAAGATACGAAGGGCATCCTTGAGAAGACTGGACATGCAGAAACATGAGAAACCCATGAAGAAATGTCCCTCAATAATATATTTTCTCCCTCTAGACCAGGGCTAAAAGAACCTTCTGTGATGATGGAAATGTTCCATGTCTATACCATCTAGTTGGTATCCACCAGCCACTTGTGGCTACTGAGCACTTGAAGTGCAGCTACTGCAATAATAAACTGAATTTAGTTTTAATAATATAAGTTTAAATGTAAATAGGTACAAGTGGCTAGTGCCTAGTGTAATGGGCAGCACATATCTAGACAATATGCTTCTTAGTCGTGATGTCTTCACCCAGATATTCACCACGGAGTTTCTTAAGTCATAGACACATTGAAACCATTTTAAATGAATGTGTAGATAGAAAATGTAGTCAAAATTTCACCCTAATTGGAAGATTATCTAAGTAGTTTTAAGGGCACAGCCATAATTCCTGGTTCTAAGACATAAAAAATAATAAAGGCAGCAATGTAAGCTTCTCGAAGGCAAATAAACATTCCTTATACATGAAACACATGCATTCAGCAAACATTCATTGAGTGGCTAAGAAATAAAATCAAGAATCATGCTGTTTTTGTTTCCTCTTGCTAAAACTTAGAAAATTAACAAATTTAGCACATTTAGTAAATTAACAACATTTAGTGGATTAAAATTACAGTTCTGGAGGGCAGCAGTTCAAAATCAGCTTCAGGGAGCTAACAGTCAAGATGCTGGCAGGGCTGTGTCTCCTCTGAAGGCCCTTAAGGAGAATCTGTTTCATGTACTTTTCCAGCTTTCAGAAACCAACTGCATTCTTCAGTTTATGGCCCTACATCATTTTGACCTCTGCTTCCATCATCACAACTTCTCACTTTTTTGCTTTTTTTTTCTTTCCACATCACCTTGTCTTCCTCTGACTTTCTCGCCTCCTTCTCATAAGGGCCTTTGTGTTTACCTTGAGTCCACTCAGGTAATTCAGGATATTCCTACATTTCAAGGTCCATAACTTTAACCACATCTGCAAAGTCTCCTCTGCCATGTATGGTAATATATCACAGATTCCAGGGATAAGGACATGGACATTTTTGGGGGTGTCATTATTCAGCATACCACAGATGCCTATGGTTTTGTTGAAGAGCAATTGTGAGAATTTCAGAACAGAAACAGATAAAACAGACATGGTTTCTCTCCTTCTGTAGGTTGCACATTAGTAGGGAGAGACAGATTATAAGAAAGTTAAAAGCTATATACAAAAGACATTCAGGTTTGATAAGTGCAATGAAGAGAATAAGTGGAGAGAGGTGATGATTGCTTGGGAAGCCAGGAACTTTAGGTAAAGTGGTTAGGAATGGCTTTTCTGAGAAAATGACATTTGAGGTAAATTATGAAGGCTGAGGAAAAGCTCAAGGGTAAATCAGAGAAGTGCATTCCCCACTGGAGCAACACAACGAAAGCCAAGTCTCTGGGAGAAGAATGAGGCTGGCAAGAAGCAGGAACTGAAAGGAGGCCAGGAGATCTGCATATGAAACAAGGTAAGGCGTGAGAGAGTTTAGAATAAGATGAGGTCAGAGAGAGAAGCAAAAGGTGGATCATAATGGGAATTTAAGCCATGAGAAGAAAGTGCATTTTATGCTGAAGACAACTGGAAATCACTGAATGTTTTCAAGCAAGGGAGGATCACGGTCTGAAATGAAATTTACTATTTATTTATTTTGAGACATAGTCTTGTTCTGTCACCCAGCCTGGATTACAATGCCATAATCATGGCTCACTACAACCCTCTGCCTCCTGGGTTCAAGAGATTCTCCTGCCTCAGCCTCCCTCATAGCTGGGATTACAAGCATGCACCACCACACCCACCTAATTTTTGTATTTTTAGTAGAGACAGGGTTTTGCCATGTTGGCCAGGCTGGTCTCAAACTCCTGACCTCAAGTGATCTGCCCATCTCAACCTCCCAAAGGGCTGAAATTACAGACATAAGCCATCACGCCTAGCCTTACATTGTTTAAATATTACATTAACTGCCGTGCTGGGAATGCATTAGACAGGAGAAGCAGGAGGAACAAGAGTAGCAGCAAGCAGAGCAGTTCTGAAGGCAAAAGATGATGGAGACAAAGGCCAGCATGACTCTGGTGGAGATGGCAAGATGTGTGTGATGTGTCTATTTTAAAGATGGAAGTGATGGGATTTAGTGATGGATTGGGTTTGGAGCATTAACTAAGAGAAATAAATCAAGAATGATGCTTAGTTGTTTGCCTTGATAAAATATTGTAGATCATAATGACTTTCACTTAAGTGAGGAAAAGAACAATGATCTTGGAGGAGATGGTGGGAATTTGAGATATTAAGTGGGAATTCCTGTAACATTTTTAAAGTACAATTATTAGATGGGAAGTTGGATGTATAAGACAGATCAGAGGCTAAATTTGAACAGGATATATATATATATATATATCTCATATATCTATATATGACATAGATAATATGATATGCAAAGTCATAGAAATAAATGAAGACACTATATAAGGAAAATAATAGGGAATGGATACCTGCTGCAAGAAGATCCAACATGATTAAATAGGATAGAATAGGTGGAAAACAAGACAAATGAGCATGAGAAAGGGCCACTAATTAAGAAAACAGGAATAAGAGAGTGTTGATCAAAGGGTACAGTAGTTTCATTTAGAAAAGAGGAATAAGTGTTAGTGATTTATTGTACAGCATAGTGACCACAGTTAATAATAATGTACCATATATTTCAAAATTGCTAAAAGAGCAATTTTGAACCAAAAAATGATAAGTACATGAGGTACTAGATAAGTGAATTCACTTGAGTTAATCATTGAACAATGAGTGTAGATATATCAAAACATTATATTCTCCATAAATATATAAAATGTTTATTTGTCAATTAAAAACAAAAATATGCTATGTTTAATAGAAGTGGTGAGAGAGGGCATCCTTGTCTTGTGCCAGTTTTCAAGGGGAATGCTTCCAGCTTTTGCTCAGTCAGTGTGATGTTGGGTGTGGGTTTTGTCATAGACACCCCTTATTATCTTGTGGTATGTTCCTTAAATACCTAGTATATTGAGTGTTTTAACATGAAGGTGTGTTGAATTTTATCAAAAGCCTTATCTGTATCTGTTGAGATAATCATGTGGTTTTTTTCCTTTAGTTCTATTTATGTGATGAATTATATTTATTGATTTTCGTATGTTGAACCAATCTTGCATCTCAGGGATAAAGCCTACTTGATCATGGTGAATAAGCTTTTGGATGTGATGATGGATTCAGTTTGCAAGTATTTTGTTTTGGATCTTTGCATCAATATATATCAAGGATATCAGCCTGAAGTTTTATTTTCTTGTGTTTCTTCCAGGTTCTGGTATCAGGATGATGCTGGCCTCATAGAATGAATTAGGGAGGAGTCCCATCTCCTCAATTGTTTGGAATAGTTTCAGCAGGGATAGTCGCAGCTCTTCTTTGTACATCTGGTAGAATTCAGCTGTGAATCTACCTGGTTCTCGGCTTTTTTGGATAGTAAGATTTTTATTATTGACTCAATTTCAGAGCTTCTTATCAGTTTGTGCAGGGATTCAATTTCTTCCTGGTGCAGTCTTGGGAGGGTATATGTGTGCAGGAACTTATAGAGAAAGAAATAAAAGTATCCAACTAGAAAGCAGAAGTCAAACTGTCCCTGTTTGCAGACGACATGATCCTACATCTAGACAACTCCATGGTCTCAGCCCAAAAGCTCCTGAAGCTGATAAACGACATCAATGAAGTCTCAGGATACAAAATCAATGGCAAAAGTCACCAATATTTCTATACACCAACAAGAGTCAAACCAGGAACCAAAGCAGGAATGTGATTTCATCCACAATTGCCACACACACACAAATAAAATACCTAGGAATACAGCTAACCAGGTAGGTGACAAATCTCTACAAGGAGAACTATAAAACACTGCTCAAAGAAATCAGAGATGACTCAAACAAATGGAAAAACATCTTGTGTTCTTGGATACGAAAAATCAGTATCATTAAAATGGCCATACTACCTAAAGCAATCAGTGCTATTTCTATTAAACTACTGCTGGCATTCTTCGCAGAACTAGAAAAATTTTAAAATTCAAATGGGGCCAAGCACAGTGGCTCACTCCTGTAATACCAGCACTTTGAGAGTCTGAAGTGGGTGGATTGCTTGAGTCCATGAGTTCGAGACCAACCTGGCCAATATGATAAAACCCTGTCTGTACTAAAAATACAAAAATTAGCCTGGCATGATGGCATGAGCCTGTAGGCCCAGCTACTGGAGAGGCTGCGGCACAAGAACTGCTTGAACTCAGAAGGCGGAGGTCACAATGAGCTGAGGTCATGTCACTGAAGTCTCAAGAG
>NW_012100499.1:53412-58856 GCF_000951045.1 Mandrillus leucophaeus | reverse complement strand
AAAATTCTATGGAATCAAGAAAGAACCCAAATAGACAAGGCAATTCTAAACAAAAAGGACAAAGCTGGGGGATTCATGTTACCCAACTTCAAACTATGCTACAAGGCTATAATAACAAAAATAGCATGGTACTGGTACAAAAACAGACACACAGATGAATGGAACAGAATAAAGAGCTCAGAAATAATGCCACGTACCTACAACCATCTAATCTTCAACAAAATCGACAAAAGTAAACAATGGAGAAAAGACTCCCTATTCAATAAATTATGCTGGAATAACTGGCTAGCCATATGCAGAAGATTGAAACTGGACCCCTTCTGTACACCGTACACAAAAACCAACTCAAGAAGGATGAAATATTTAAATATAAAAGCTAAAATTACAAAAACCCTGGAAACCTAGGAAATACCATTCTGAACGTAGAACCTGGCAAAGATTTCATGACAAAGACATCAAAAGAAATGGCAAGTAAAACAAAAATTCACAAATGGGACCTGGCTAAACTAAAGAGTTTCTTCACAACAAAAGAAATTATCAATAAATAAACAACCTACAGAATGCAAGAAAATCTTTGCAAACTATGCACCTGACAAAGGTCTAATATCGGAATTCATAAGGAACTTAACAAGCAAAAACAAACCAACCCATTAAAAAGTGGACAAAGGACATGAACAGACACTTTTCAAAAGAAGACATACAAGTAGCCCACAAACATATGAAAACATGTTCAACATCACTAATCATCAGAGAAATGCAAAACCATGCCACATGATATATTAAAAACCACACTGAGCATCTCACACTGGTCAGAATAATTATTATTAAAAAGTCAAAAAATAACAGATGTTAGTGAGGTTGCAGAGAAAAGGGAACACTTATACACTGCGAGGGGGAATGTCAATTAGTTCAGCTGTTATGGAAAGCAGTGCAGCAGTTCCTCAAAGAACTTAACACAGAATTACTGTTTGAACCAGCAATCCAATTATTGGGTATGTACCCAAAGGAAACCATAAAGACACATGCACATGTATGTTCATCACAGCACTACTCACAATAGCAAAGACATAGAATCAACCTAAATGCCCATCGATGATAGACTGAATAAAGAAAATGCAGTACATACACACCATAGAATACTACACAACCATAAAAAAGAATGAGATCATGTCCCTTGCAGCAACATGGTTGGAGCTGGAGGCCATTATCCTAAGCAAACTAATGTAGAAATAAAAAACTAAATATCACATCTTCTCACTTATAAGTAAAAGCTAAACATTGAGAACATATGCACACAAAGAAAAAAAAAAAAAAAAACAGACACTGGGGTCTACTTGCAGATGGAGATGGAAGGAGAGAGAATCAAAAAACTACCTATCAGGCCAGGCTCAGTGGCTCACGCCTGTAATCCCAGCACTTTGGGAGGTTGAGGTGGGTGGATCAACCGAGGTCAGGAGTTTAAGACCAGCCTGGCCAACATGGAGAAACCCTGTCCCTACTAAAAATACAAAAATTAGACAGGTACACCCCTGTAGTCACAGCTACCTGGGAGGCTGAGGCAGGAGAATCGCTTGAACCTGGGAGGCAGAGGTTGCACTGAGCCGAGATCGTGCACTGCGCTCCAGCCTGGGTAACAGAGTGAGAATGACATACAGTTTACCTATATAACAAGCTTGCATATGTACTTCCAAACCTAAAATAAATGATTTTTTAAAAACTATAAATAATCACCCTTTAACAATAATATCGTGGCATGATAATGGTATCCAAATGATGAAAATAGAGGTTTCTCATAAATTCTGTTGTATGTCATATCTATGTGAAATATATTACACTTAGTAATAATATATGTGTGTATATATGTATACATAAATATATGTACATATATATGTATATATGTAAACTAAATAAAGAAAATAAATTCAAGATGGCTTTGGTGCCATGGAAACAGAGAAGAGAGTATTTAAAGAGCTGTGTTAAGGGCTTCTGAGAAGTCAGGTACCACAACGGCAGAGAAATGCCCACTAGATTCAGCAGCATGACGTTATTCTGATGACCTGGGCAGGGTTGGTTTTACTGGCAGCCAAAGCCAAATTAAGAGTCAGTTGAAGAGGGAATCATAGGTGAATAGATGAGAAGTGAAGAATGGTGAGATTCCCTCCTGCAGGTCTGTGCTGACACAGACCAGTGAAACAGTGCTAGATGAGGATATGAGGTCAAATAATTTGTTTGTAATGGGAAGAGGTAGAGCATATTTTTATATTATTGAGAAAGATCTGAAAGAAGCAGTGATGCTGGCCCACCAAGCAGAGGTCAGTCTTTGGAAAGGCACAGAGAACAAGTGGAGAAATTTATATTCCAAGGATCAGAGGCAATTCTCCTACAAAATAGGAAGGCAAATGTAAAATCAGTGCATAGGGCAAATTATATCTGTAGTTTTAGCACAAAGAGGAAAGAGTTCTACTCTAACGAAACTCCTATTTTCTCAATAAAATACATTCCTTGTGTCTTTCACAATGAAGTGTCTTATTTTCCCAGTGAAAAATGGAGGGCATGAGCTGAATGTTTGGGTGAGGGGGAGACAGGGCCAGGTGGAGGGACTAAGAAAAGAAAGGGAAAGTCAACATAATAGCAGGAACAATTCTTTTAGGAGGTTATGATTTCGTTTGTTTCTACTGAAGGAAAGAATGTGCAATTCTAAGAAAGTTGTTACTAGAGGGATACTAGAGAGAATATGGAAAATGTATTCAAAGTGGGGAGTAACAAGGAAAAGAGTGTGATAAGGGTTATGGATACAAAGCCTTGCTACAGTATGCTAGGTGCCAAAGGTATATTATTTTAATTCTCACAAATTATGAGGAAAGTGCGATTTTTTTATACATTTTACAGTTGAGGAGACCAAAGCCCAGAAATGTGAAGCGGTTTTCTTTAAGGCTAACCAACAGCAGAATTTAGATTCAAGATCAAGTCTGACACAAAAGCTCATGTTTTCCCCTTAGCAGTGGGAAGCCATCAGAGATCTTAATTCAAGGAAATATGTGATCTGTTTCAAGAAGACAATTTGATAAAAGTAGACAAATTGGAGGAGAAGAGATTATTAGAGGTAGCAACAGGCTTTGAGAGTGCCGCAGTTGACTAGATCCTTGATAAAGACTACAAGTGAGCCACAACGGTGGAGGAGTAGAGACTGGATACCTGTCAGCTTGTTAGGTAAATATTGAGGTAATAGACCCAACATTTAACTGATCTATTCCTCTCTGCTATATTCATTCACTTCTATTCTGCTATGCATGGCTCAAAAAGGAGACATTAGTTCATTTCTCTCTCCCTTTCCTTATCACCATTCCTCCAACTTCAGAGTAAGGGACAAGGTGGTGGAAGCAGGGAGATGAAATTAGAGGACTTACAAAGCTCTAAGGAAAACTCAGTTGCATCATCTCAAAAAGATTCAGGGATAAGTTAGTAGGAGTAGCAAGAATAAATGCTCAGTATCAGGACGGAGCTTGCTAGTGCCCAGAACCCTGGCAAGGCCACCTTATTTCAAAACCAGCCTCCCTGTAGGCCTGGGTTGCTTTAAAAAAACACCTTCCCCTTTCACTTTTTTTTTTTAACTTTGCATATGAGGAACACGGAAAACTGAAAAGAGAATATTTGAAGGCAAATGATCCAGTATTAATTTAAAAACAATTGCCTTCTGTGGACATGGCCTCAATGTTTGCCAAATGTTTGTAATAAGCAGAAACATTCTCCTAACAGGTGCAGTTGCCGCAATGAACGTCGCGGCAGGCACACGCACACAGAGTTTTATCTACAGTTAGGTCATTGAAACTAAGTGCAGAATAATGGAAATATATGACTGCTCAGATATATTTGGAGAAAGTCATTTGCCCAATGGTAATTGATGCTTATTGAGGACTGGGGAGCACAATGAAAGTGTTGCAAATCACCCCATATTTCTGTTGCCACCTGTATAAGCACTCAACAGGCAGAACAGAATAAAATGTGAATTTGTCTTTGGGGCAGTATATAATTCCATCTATTTTTTCTGTCTTGGGTATCCTTTCATTCCTTTTTCACACAACAGCTTTCTTTGATTTTCAAAAAAAATGTGCCATGTAGTATACATTTATTTCTCTTTGCTCCCCCTCATGGTGTGGGGGGAAAAAAATTCCCTGAACAGATGTTGTGTTACGATTGCCAAACTAATTTTGCTTTTGATGTTCCATGCTCAAAGCTACTTTTTGGAGAACACATTGGTTAAATGTACTCCTTGTTGTGTACTGTACATTTAATAGCAGGAAGACAGTTGGAAAAGTATTATAACGCAGTTCCTGAGAACGCAAGTGTGGAGCATTCAAAGACAAGTAGAAAGAAAAATCTGGCAGAGTCCACATGATGAGACACAAAGGTTGCAGTTACAAGTCTGTTAGCTATTAAAAACAATGTTACATTTTTAAGAGGTATACATAGCAATGAAATGCTCAGGGCAGGGAAGAATTTAGCAACATCCCAAAGATGCAACTTGATAAACATTAGAAGTTAGAATAAAATGAATGAAAAAAATTTCTAAATTAACAACAAACAATTCTCAGGAAAACTGCCCCCGAAAGCAGTTAGCAGTGAATCTGCAAAGGTTAGGCTCTCATCTTCCGAAACAAAAACACATATGCATGTTTTCTTTCTAGCCTATATCCTCTGTAGTGAAAAGTGGAAGATTCCAATCAAGTTTTAGTGAAACACAGCGTATCCTTAAAAGAAGTTACTACCAGCTTGGCCATTTTCAACCGAAGAGATACCGAAATGATGGACAGAGAGATGAGTGAGATAATAAGTGAGATACAGAGCTAGATGAAGGTGCTTGAGGTTTTATGATGAAATGCAATGCACAGGAAACCAAAAAACACAGAAATAAAAGATGATTATGGAATGCGGATCCATTGATTGCTCTTGAGAGAGAACACAATAAAAAATAGTTTTCACAGGCACTGTATTCGCTTACTAGGGCTTCCCTAACAAAGTAGTACAGACTGGATGGATTAAACAACAGAAAGTTAGTTTTTCACAATTCTGGAGGCCAGAAGTCTGAGATGAATGTGTTGGCAGAGTTAGTTTTATTCCGAAGTTTCTCTCCTTGGCTCATGGGTGTCTGCCTCCTCCCTGTTTCCACACAGTCTTCCTCCTGTATCTGTATCTGTACCTGTATCCTAGCCTCCGTTTCTCATAGGAACATCAGTCATATGGGATGAGGGCTCATCAGTGACCTCATTTAACCTTAATTACCTCTTTAAAGACCTAGTCTCAGCACGGTGGCTCACGCCTGTAATCCCAGCACTTTGGGAGCCTGAGGTGGGTGGATCACGAGGTCAGGAGTTTGAGACCAGCCTGACCAACATGGTGAAACCCCGTCTCTACTAAAAATACAAAACTTAGCCAGGCAGGGTGGC
>NW_012100499.1:29503-51816 GCF_000951045.1 Mandrillus leucophaeus | reverse complement strand
ATGGCAATCATTAAAAAGTCAGGAAACAACAGGTGCTGGAGAGGATATGGAGAAATAGGAACCCTTTTACACTGTTGGTGGGACTGTAAACTAGTTCAACCATTGTGGAAGACAGTGTAGCGATTCCTCAAGGATCTAGAACTAGAAATACCATTTGACCCAGCCATCCCATTACTGGGTATGTACCCAAAGTTTATAAATCATGCTACTATAAAGACACATGCACACGTATGTTTATTGCGGCACTATTCACAATAGCAAATACTTTGAACCAACCCAAATGTCCATCAATGACAGAGAGCAATTCTAAAGGGTATGTCAGGGAGGAACCATGGCAGTCCAGCCAATGCACAGAAATAGTAGAGGGACTTAGTCAAGGCTTATGGCACCCCCAAGGAGCCATCAAAGCACAAACAAATGAATCAATACAAAAGTCATTAAAATGTTCTAAGAGATGTAGTAATATATTCTAGACAATTAAGGGAAAACTTAAATTATATGTAATATCCTACTTTAAGGTTGGGTCTCCATGAATTTTTGATCAAACTGTTGCTCCAACTTTAGAATCCAAAAACAGTTCTAAAGAGTACATTAGGAATTCCTGATCCTCCCGGTATTTGGAACAGAGATAGATGTAAGTTAGAATGAAAATCAAGCTAACACATTTGCACAGGTATATGGATGTGATTTTATGTACATAAGGTATTTATCAGGGACTCACCATATTGAAATGTTCAGAAAAGTTAATGCTATTTTCATTCTCATTCATCTTAAGAGAAAACTCAAGATTTTACTGTCTCAGATAACCAAAAAGATAATTCTTTTAGTAAAGATGGTGAGTACAAACTCTCATGTGACTGTGTAAACTTTGTAAACTCATCAACTGAGAATATACTCATCTTTTGAAAAGTTGATTTATTCCAACTCAGTTTATTTTTCTGATCAAGGTCAAAAACACAGACCTTGGGATGCTATTCATGTAGCTTAAATGGAATTCAGGGGAGTCAAAAAGCATAGGGCTTCATGTTGATAAGTGATTTACATCTGATTCCTAAATTAATTATGCATATTAATTCCTACATTCTAGCTCAGCCTCTCAAACACCACAATATTTATTTGTAGTATACCCCATTTTAAAACATCCAGAGGAAGGAAAAAGACCTTGTTATTCACTCCAGACAGGGAGCAACCTAGTTATCTATCTATCCTGAGGCACGCAGCTCCCCAGTTATGTGCCTATTCTTGTGTGAGCTTGATCTACAGATAGTGGTAACTACAAAGGTCCTAAAACCAGGTCTCTATGAGTTGACATACAACAGATTGAGAATAACTGAAACCACAATTCTTCAGGAAGGTCTGAACACAAGAAACCATTAAGGATATATAGTAGATCTGCCAGGGATGTCCAGGCTGTCTTCTTTAAAAAAAAAAAAAACTTTGAAGAAGGAGGAAAGCATTTTGACGCTGAGTGTCTTCTGTTTTCCCGGTCCCATGCTATCCAGGTGGAATGCAAGCTTCTTGCTTCAGAGCCATTTACTGTACTCTTAGAATTTGAAACCACATTTGCTCAAAGTGTAAATTTTTAATGATTGGATGTTTATAAACTGATATCTTCAAGATAACTTGTCTCCATTTAATAAATTCTATAAATTAATACATGTGGTGATGTGACACTGATGCTCTCTCTCACCCAATCCACTGGATCTGGATTTCCTGGACCTGGCAAGGAAGGATACAAGAAGAGTACAGAGAATTTGTAGCAATGAAGGGCCAAGGAAGATGCTCCTGTAAACTATCTTTAAGATCTCCAGCATTTCCTGTGTGGCTTATTAAACATGTCACCGGAAGAATTACATCAGGACTTTAGTGTTTCATTGTTTTTCTCAGTCTATCCAAGACCAAGACTTAGTATGTTACATTCAGTAAAATATAGACTGATCTTTTTAATTTTGGATATGAGACTTGATGCCATCCATAAACAGAAGCATTCCAAATATTCCCCATATTAGCACAGCATCCCACCACCTCTTAGGCCTGTCTCTAATTATTTTGTCCAAACACAGGACATTTTAAAATGCTAACACAAATGTTAATGAATATTTCATACGCAATATAAATATTGTACACATATCTCTATGCACACAGATGATCATAATGTATTTTTAAACAGTGACAATAGTTGTTTTACTGATTAAAAATAATTATATCTTGCTAACTAACCAAATTTTAGAAATATATAGTTTTTTCAAAAATTCACAAACTTACTAAAAATAATAAAAGATAAGCACTATCTAACAATTAAGTAGTCCAATGAACTCTTTGAGAATATAGAATAGAAAATGTAGTAACATCTCAATTACCTATGTAAATGGCCTTCTGATTTGTGCTATTATCTATTTTTGGCAACCATTATTCTAAAACTGCATTCCCACTTAAAAAATAAAAGAAGAAAAACGTGCAGACGTGTAAATGGAATTGAAGGCTACAGTCATGGGGGAGTTTCTAGTTGCTAGGGAAACCAGATCCTTTGTGTGCCACATTTAAATGCTTACTCCTTGGCAAACTAAACATGGCTTGGTGACTTTTTGTGAAAAACAAAAGGTAAAATTATATAAAAATATATGTATTAAATGAACAGTAAAAAATTGTTCTTCCAACCTGTGAACATTTCTATTCAGTCAGCACATCGACTGAAATATCTCACTGTTGAGAAATAAAAATAATACTAGTGGACACTATAGATAATACCAGTGAACAGAGCTGAAAATATCAAAGCATTATTAGCTGTTATGTTTATACTGTAAACATATACAAATTATTTTTTAATCAACAAACATTTGAGTACCTACACTGCGCAGGCACAGAATTAACTGTGATGTTTGTGGTTAATGCTGCCCTTTGAAGGGATCTGCTTATACCAGCTACTCACTATCAAATAAAATACAGTATAGAAGAATCCAGGGCCATGTAAAGTTATTATGAACACCGCCCACCACAGCACAATTAGGTGTCATCATGTTTATTTCACAGGCATCGAATCAAATGCTTAGAGGGATTAAATAACCTAACCAAGTGTCCTCCTAATCATTTTTTATGTGTAGACATAGTTCCAATTAGAATGCATGACTTTTGAGGATATGAAGAATGAATTATGCTAAAAAGGGGGAAAAATAAAAGATATCCCATTGATATTCAATGTGTTTGTGTTCATTGAATTATGAGTTGTAAGTTATATCTTCTGACTGTCTCATCTGACGCTTGGATCACAGATTCCGTCTTCTCCATGCAAGAATGGATCTAGCCTTTGTCTGTTGCCTCTTTTCCTCCTATAAATCCCCTTTCACATATTCTATCTATATTATCAATCCCATCTCTTTTGACTCGAATACATGACTCATACTTAGCATTGTTTGCCTCATTTTCCTTTAAAGGCAATCACAAGTAGGGTTTCATGTTTATTAGGCTTGTCTTCAGAGGTTTCAAGCACTGGATAATTCCCTCCTCAGGTTCACTTGTACCTCCCCATTTGCCTTAAGATTCTTCATTCTTAGGGCAATGCATCATCTGCCTATTCCATAAAATGTTGTTTTCCAAACCACAGATGACCTTCGTTTGATTTCTTTATTCAAGACAAGTATTGTTTACACTTATAATTTATAATTTCTTATAAAGAAAAAAGTTATATAATTTAGGAGTTATTATTTTTACACTCTATTCAAATAAGATTTCACAACTGATAATTTGGGAGAAAAAAGAATCATGGTCCACTTAGAACAGAATTATTGGGGTCTGTTTGAATGACTTATACTTATTAGAAAACTAAAGGGTTGGTTCAAACATGCTCAAAGTTTTTATTTGCGAAGGATAAATCATCTGTATCTGAGAAGAAAAGAAAAGAACAGAAACAAAAGAAAATATAAAGATAAAAGAGAGGCAAATAATAGAGGAAAAAGCCAGCCATGGGTAATTCACAGGGAAAATATCGGCCTTATGCGGTAGGATTATTTTTTGCTTTTTGCTCTGTGACTTGGTAAAAACAGAAGAAGGAGTTGTGAACAAAGAATTTAAAGGAAAAAGAGAAATCTTTCTATGAATATCTTTCAATCAGGAAATTTCCATGTTTTTCTCCATGTATGGGAGGATCTCGTGCACTGACACATTACACAAGTATGCAGATGAATTTGAACAGAAATATGAAATACCAAGATGAGCCAAAGTTTTTAAACCTGGAAGGAAAATTGAGAAGATAAACTTATATTAAGCAGCAATTTACTAAAGTATAATCTGTAATAGTAATGAATTTAAGTGTGCTTGCCTTCCTATACAATCCTCTCTACCTATTTCATTTTTCTTATAATGTCAGTATTTTAATAATATGTTTATTGCTTAAATAATTATGATGTTTTTACAAACCATAATTAAGCAGTTAATTACCATATTTCTGTTAGAGTTACTGTGAGAGTTTCGTTGCTTTACCAGGATGTTTTGGTAAAAAATGTAATGTCCAATTCTTGACAGCAAACCCTAATTATGAAAAATCAGAATGGCCTTGCACTGCCTCAAGGGTACAAATTATTCAGATGCAAGTGTATGGAGAAAGAACACGACACAGATCGAGTTTGGTTCTAAAGCTGAAAATGTACACAGTGGAGAAAAATCTGGATGCAATACCTAAGAGCAACAGGAGATGCAGGACGTTTCTGGCCTCAGAAGGCCCCATATTGCTGCACTTCGAGCAGTCACCTGTCAAAGAGTTAGAGCCTCAAAGTTAAGTTATGAGAGATTTCTTCCTACAGCTGTTAAGGCCTAGTAAATGTCCAACAAAACTGGAATTACTTGTGCAGAATATTTTCTCATAATGAGAGCTGCTATCTGTTACAAGCCGGGAAATATTTTGCACATAAATTACAACTAATAGTAACAACAGTCCATGTATAATTAGCCTTAGTTTACAGATATGGAAACTTCCCTGGGTGTTCATGTAGCTGGGAAAGTGACACTACAAGACAAAACTGCAGGCAAAGAGTTGCTTGATGTGGAATATGAAGAAATGGTTATTGACACTGGAGACTCACAAGAATAGATTAGTATTTTCATTATTCTTAGAATGAAGTGCCTTGAACAGAAACATATTGCCGTTTGATGGGATTCTTGTGTTGTCAGCAACATCTTCAGGAATCCATTAAGACTACCACAGAAAATGAAATGCTATTTTGCTCCTGAAATTTTACCAGTAATTTTGTTTCTGATAAAAAGAAAATGAGTATAGAGTTATATAGACTGGTGTGCTATTCCTGCTTTCCCATTTACTACCTAACACACATCAGGAAGGTTAGCTAACATCTCTAAAGTTGAGTCTCAACATCTGTGAAATGATTTCTTCCTCACAGGATTGGTGAGTGTTAACTGAGGTATAATATATGGAAGAGTCTAGTGTGGGAACTGCCATACCCTTTTTATAATACATATGTGGTTTAACAATTAATCTTGTATTATGTCTTTTTACCTAATCATATTGTTCCAAATGGATTGCAAGTTCATAGAGAATAACCCATGTCTGAACATTCTTCAGTATCTCAGGGGAGACCTAGGATACTGCTGGATATAATGTAGGCACTGAAAAACTCCCAGCAATTGGCAAGTTCAAAGAAAAGCATCATAACAACTCTTAGTCTGCCCTAATAGCTCTTGTATGCCACACTCCTCCTTCTACATCCCATCCATGGACTCCGAGGAAATTATAGAAAGAAGTTACAGGGCCATGTATATGTCTCAAGGGCAACTTGGAAACAGGGGATTGGGAGAGTTGTAGTATTTGACAGGCAAGGCTGACATTGTAGCTCCTGGAGGAATGATGAAAAGAAATCAGGTGTCTGAAGGCTTTCAAGGCTGGAGAAGGTGGTGAAAGGGCTCCCCAGGGTTATGCTTTGAGTATTACATGCATGCACCCATGAAACCTCCACCGTGCTACAGCAGGCTTTGCAGGGCACAAAATGACAGGTTCTTTCCCCAGAAACTCACTTTTTCTTATGCATCACCTTCCCCAATTATTCTCATAAAGCCAACAATAGCAGTCACCTTTCAAGAGATAGTTGATATTCATGGCACAATATTTTAAAAGAAATGAAGAATTTGAGGCACCCTGGTGTTGCATTCCTTCTTCAAGCTCACTGAACAGTTGAGACTAGAACCCAGAAAGCTTCACATTTCTAGGTCAAATTTCTCTTAATCCACTTAAGTATAAGGTATTATTTGATGACATATATACGTACCCACATATATACATACTCATGCATACATATTTATACATATATACATATAAGCATATGTATTAGTATATATGCACATATGTGAACATTTATATATACATTCACACATATTTACACACACATACATATAATTTGGAGGGAATCAATTATCCTCAGAATGAGTTTTCACAGTAAATATAATAATCAAATATGGGAAGATAATTGACACTCTAAATTATATGTTGTAAATATTCATTAGTGTTGTGTAACTAAAATTCCAGCAAGCTATTTCATAGCAAGTATACTTCAACAATTCAATATTTGTGTATCTATTTTTAAAACAAGTTTAAAAATGGAAAACTATTATCAAATAAATTATAAAACATTTTTTACATTAAAAACACAAAAACAAAAATGGGTTTTGATTTTGTTAGCTGTTTTAGGGAAAGCTTTCTGTATTTTAGTTTAGAATCAATCAAATTTATAGCAAGCCGGCCCTAGTAAACTTGTGAATACAACAAGTTTATATAACAAGTAGTATAACATACATGAATAATTGTTATGTGACATACTTAAAATCACCTTTCAATCATACTTCTTGCTTCTTTAAATAGAAAAATGTATAAAGTATACAATTCAAAAGTCATCAGTATAAATTATAATTTCTCTTGGAAATTAGAGATTTTCCATCTTTTTCACTTTTGTACCCTGGGGAGTGGTGGACATAAATAGGAGGAGAAATGGCTGTCCCCGACGATTTGAAAGGTAGAGAGAATCAAAGATGGAAGAAGTGAAGAAAGAGGAGGCTGGAATTATACCTTCTACTTGGTGGAAGGCCTGATGACTCTGAACTTGCCTCTCCTCCTCAGCTCACCTCTGCCCACACCACCACTGTGTCTTTCAGGGCCTCTGGCTCCTGTAGGTACATAATTATGAAGTCTCCTAGCTTAGAGCTTTCCCAAAATGGTAACCTACAATTGACTGACTAGGGCCAAGACAAGTTAATTAACCTCTGTGGGCCACTTCAAAATAAGTTCCAGAGGAATTAAGAGTAAGGGAAGTGCAGGCTAGGTAAATTAATGCCCTAACATTTCTCCAATCCTTCAAAATCCATTGTTCTTAATTGAAGACAGAGCCAATCTCTGCATATAATCATTTGCTCTCTGATTCAAGGAAAATCCAGAGAAACTTTGTTAGCAGATGCTCTGTTGTTAGAAATTCATTGCAAAGATAACTAAAACCCTGAAAAAAAATGCAGAAAACCTGCTTGCTTCTAAGAAGACATCTGAAGGCAAAGAGAAGTCTTCATTCATTTGGAAAAATTCCAATCATCAAAAGATGTTTATTTTAATGAGTTGTCATGAGGTGTTAAGAGGTATAGAGATCTGTGCATTGCCGAAATTTGCCCTTCTTCATCCGTGACTCTCCTTCCCTCCAGAGCTGGTGCTGATGGGAATAAGAGCTCTTTCTTCTAGTGATGTTTTTCTTCATTTTGCTTTGGTGAGTATAAAAACTAACTGACCAAAAAATACACTCCCCCAAGAAAAAAAAAATGTGCATGTCAAAAAACTATACCTTGGCCACAAAAATCTCATATTTCCACTCTAAAGTTCTTTTGCATAAAATTTACTTCTACCTTTCCTTTCACGCTCCGAAAAAATAAATTATATGACCAACCATCTCCATTGCCTATGTGCAAAATCAGACTTTCAATTAAGATCCTGGTGAAAGTGAACTATATTCCTCATGATGAATTCCTGGAATTGGCTTGAATTTTACCCATATCATTCTCACCCTTGGTTCTTTAAACTCACTCAGTAATGTTTATGAAAACCTTAGAATGTGTAAAGCACTGGAAAGAGGCCGGCGGGATGCCTTAGAGAAAGGCCAATCTTGCAGACAACTATTGAGGTAAATCCAAGAGCACAAAGGATACGCTTACCTGGGATGAAGCTGCCTCCACACCCCTCCCTCTCCTTAACCCTCACAGCACCTTCACCACCCTATGCCTTGGACCAACTAGACTAGTCTAATTGCTTGCTTGTACCTCCTCATCCCAGTCATCACATGAGACCCATGACTCCAAGGTCATTCCTCTTTCCCTGGATATTAATCTTCATATTGCTCCAGAGGCTGCCTTGCCTGATCCCATTACCAACCCTCCATCTCCTGACATATTTTCTTTCACCTAGATGAAACTCTAGGCAAATTATCAACCGTAACCCTTAGCCTCAACATCTTCTCTGAAAGTCCCCATCGCCTTCTAAACTTGCCTGAAACCTGGCTCTTCCTGAGTACAGGGATTCCCTTCCAGACCTCTTGAGCAGCGACTGTTTACTCCTCCACTCCCTGTGTGCTATGGGGTCTGGGGCTGGAATGAGTGACTCTCCTGTTTACCATTTCTAAACACTTTTCCTCTCTTCCCCATCAAAAATCCCAGCATTGAATCATCCTGTGTTTTGCCTCCTTGGCCTTCTTGGGACGGTCACCTCCCACGCCTCTCCCAGAGGAGTTCAGCTGCTGACTACTGACACTGTTTCCCAATACTTTCCTACCTTGCCACACTTCCCATCCTTCCAACAATCTGGTCTCTCAATTCTTTCTTTAAAAGATCCCCTTAGCCCCACCTTGGCCACTTATTCCCATAGTCATAAATTTTTTTTATCTGAATTTCAATAATCCCACACATCATCACTATTTTTAACTTTTCAACCCACACTGTCTATAAACACAATCTTAGGTTATGGACTGAATGTTTGTGTTCCCCAAAATTTATATCATTTTCTTCCATTTTTATTTTAAGTTCAGGGGTACACATGCATGATGTGCAGTTTTGTCACATGGGTAAATGTGTGCCATGGTGGGTTTGCTACACAGATCATCCCATCACCCACATATTAAGCCCAGAAGCCATTAGCTATTCTTCCTGATGCTCTCCCTCCTCCCACACCCACTCTGACCGGTGCCAGTGTGTGTTGTTCCCCCTCATGTGTCCATGTCTTCTCATGATTTAACTTCCACTTATAAGTGAGAACGTATGGTGTTTGCTTTTCTGTTCCTGCTTTAGTTTGCTGAGGAGAATGGCTTCCAATTCCATCCGTGTCCCTGCAAATGACACGATCTTGTTCTGCTTTATGGCGGCATAGTATCCTATGGTGTATATGTAGCACACCAATATTCATATCTTGAAGCCTTAACCCCTAATGTGAGGATATTTGGAAGTGTTGCCTTTGGGAAGTGATTACGTTTAGATGAGGTCATGAGGGTGGGGCACCATGCTGGGGTTAGTGTCTTGAAAAGAAGAGAAATAAAGGGCAGAGTGCTCTCTCTCTCTCTCTCTCTCTCTTCCCACCCCCATCCCTCTCTCTTTCGGTCATATGAGGACACAGCAAGAAAGTGACCAGGAAGAGGGCTTTCACCAGGAACTCAATCTTCTAGCACCTTGATTTTAGACTTCCCAACTTCCAGAACCATGAGAAGTATATTAGTCAGGACTCTCTAAAGGGACAGAACTATATATGAAGGGGAGTTTATTAGGAGAATTGACTCACACAGTCACAAAGTGAAATCCCACAGGCTGTCTTCAAGCTGAGGAACAAGGAAGCCAGTTCCAGTCTCAAAACCTCAGAAGTAGGGAAGCCGACTGTGTAGCCTTCATTCTGTGGCTGAAGTCCCAAGGGCCCCTGGCAAATCACTGGTGTAAATCTAAGAGTCCAAAAGCATAAGAACTCGGTGTCTGATGTTCAAGGGTAGAAAGCATCCAACACAGGAGAAAGATAAAAACTGAAAGACCCAACAGTTCTGCTCGTTCCACTTTCTTCTGCCTGTTTTATTCTAGGCACCCTGGCAGCTGCTTAGATGGTGCCCACTCAGATTCAGGGTGGGTCTGCCTTTCCCAGGACACTGACTCAAATGTTAATGTCCTTTGGCAACACCCCCACAAACACACCTAGGAACAATACTTTGCATCCTTCAATCCAATCAAGTTGACACTCAATATTAACCATCAGAAGAAGTAAACATCTGTCGTTTAAGCCACCTAGTTTGTGGCATTTTGTTATAGCAGCCCAAGCCAACTGAGAAACTGAATAATTATTTAAACCCATCCAGACCTAGAATCTATTGATCAACCACCTTTTTAACTTTTACTCATCCAAAACATCTTCTTTTTCCCTTATCCAGCTCACGTCACACATTCAATTACCATAATTACTCACCTGTAGGCAACTTCATCTCCCTCACTTGTCTCTTCCCTGTTTTACCAATTTCCTCCTTCCATTCTTTCTTGGACCCATTCCCATCATGTTTTTGCCTCCACAACTTTATAGAAACTGTCTTTCTTCAGGCCACCAATCATCATCATGATCATGATCATCATCATCATCTTAAATCTAATGGTCATTATCTGCCATGACCTATCAGCAGATTTCACAGGACTGATCCTCACCTTTTCCTCCAAACACTTCGTTCTCTTGGCTTCCAGGATCTCTAATCTGCTTTGTTGTCCTCATATCTCTCTCAGTCTCCTTTGCTGGCTTTTCCAATATCCAGTTTCAAACGTTGGAGTTCCCCAGAGCTTATTTGTTGGATTTCTTCTATTTTCATTCTACACTCACTCCCTAGTTGATCTCATTTGCCCTCATAGTTTTAAGTGCCCTCTATCTGCTGAGGGTTCTCCAGCTCTCTCTTTATACCTCCAGCTCCAACTTTTTCCCATGCCCACATCTCCAATTAGAGTCTTGATTTTTTCACAGGACACTTAGTAGACATATCAAAATGTACTTGCTCAAAATAAGCTTCTAATATTTTGCCAAAATCCTCCTGCAGCCTTCCCTGCATCTGTTAGTAGCTCCATTCTTCCAGTACACAAACCAAAAACAGGTAGTTGTATTAGACAGCTTTTTTTCCTTCACACCCCCTGTCCAATCTGTCTGAAACTCATTTTTGTTCTACCTTCAACTTATATCCAGAGTTTGACCATTAATCATATATTGTCACATACCTAGTTCATACCACCATAATTTCTAGTCTGATTTACTTCAATAGCCTCCTATTTGATCTGATTTCTTCCACCCTTTCTCCAAGGTAATCGATTTTCAGTGCAATATCAAGAGTAGTCTTTTTAAAGCTGCAGCAGACCAGGACTTCCATTTACTCAGAACCCTCAAATCTCTTCACATCTAATCAGAGTAACAACAAAATACTTATCACCCACAAATTCATACCTTATCTGGCTCCCTATCACCTCTCTCACTTTTTCTTCAACTCTTCTCTTCCTTACTTGCTCACTTCAGCAATGAGGGCCCCTTGATGTTCCTTAGACATACTTGGCACTGTCCTAGCTCAAAGACTTTGGGCTTGCTTTTCCATCTGCTAGAAAGCCTCTTATCCTAAGTATCTTCCTGGATGGTTCCCTCATTTCGTTTCTTCAAAGTCACATCTCAAGGATGTCTCTCCTGGCCATCTTCTGTAAGTTTCAATGATGCTCCTTATTAGCTTGTGTGCCACCCCAGATTGGGGCACTTGCCTTGCTTTGCATTGGCGCAACCCTGATAATAGCTAGGCCATTCCCACAGCCATGGATCCAGGTTACCATCATTGCCATAGATTGAGGAACCCCCTGTAGTCCCAGCCCCTCCTGTTGCTCATGGTTACTGAGCATCAGTGTCTTGCCTCTCGCCTTCCCCATGTATGTCTCCCGGCAACTTCCTTGCAGCCACTAAGTCAGAGACCAAAAGACCCAGCCAGTATCCCTGCAGACACAACCTGAAGCCATCAGTTCACCTCCTCTCCCCTCCAACTCCTCCCTAACACTCTGCCCTGTGACACAGCTGCTTTACATCCCTCTCAGAAGAGGTACTTGGACAACCAACAACCGTCCATCCACAAACAGTGGCAACTTCAATAAAACACCTTCTTATCTTTTCTTCCCTTTAAATATCAATATTATATTCCAAAAGTACCACTCTTAATATGTCGCTCTCCTGGTTTAAAACCCTCCCACAGTTCCCCTTTGCCTGCAGAATAAACCAGCATGTCCTTAAAGTGGCACTGAAATTTGGCAATAATCTCCAGTCTTTTCTTTTACTTGCGCTGTATTCCAGCCAAAATAAACCAATCACTACTCCTACACCATATCCATAAGTTTTCTAGCCGTGTTTCTTGTTTCATAACTTTATCTCTTCCAGAAGAATCCTAAGGACCCTCATTTCTTCCTATAAAACATTTCTATATTTTTCTGATCCAGATCAAATGCTCCTTCTTTTATGAAGACTTCCTTGATTCTCATTTCCCTGTGTGATAGCTTGTAATGTGTTTCCTAGTATTATTAGTTATTCACTCATTTAAACTTTTCTTTTAAATTCTAAGCTCCTTGAGGGTAAAGGCAGTATGATCTATCTCTACCACCCTTCCAGTACAAAGTTAAATTACATGAGCACATGATATTTGCTCAAAAATGTTAACTCTAATCAAACAGCAGAGCAAGCTGTCTGGCAACACTCAGAGAGGCTGCGGTGTTCTATAGTTCCTGAGGCTCAGTAATACTGCACAAAATCAGAAAAAAGCAAGAGGCCTGGGGTCAGGTTGATTGGTTCTGATGCTGCTATTTAACACCTCTGTGGTTTACAGCAATTTTTTTCCCACAAGTCTCTTGTCCCTCCTAGGTTCTGCATAAAAATAACAGTATCTACCACACATGATTCTGTTGAGAATTGTGTACCATTTTAAATGTCTGGCCCAGGACCCAAAACCTCATGTCCTGATTTTGCATTCTAAACCTCCAAGGCCCTGGGCCTCCCTGTGTTATTTCTGATGCAGCAGCCTTAGGTCTCACGGTCACAAGGACTATGACACTTGGAAGCTGCTGGACATGAAGTGTACTCCACTGATGGGACTATGGGCTGTGCATCTTCTCTACATCCATAAGAGCCTCAGGCCAAAGGACTTATCGGCTACAACAAATGATGAGTTGGGCATGAAAAGCCCTTCTCATCTCTCCTCATTGAGTTCCACATAGAAACATCACGGCCTACGAGACTTAAAGCCAGAAAGAGAAGATGTGCCTTTTTAAACAATCAACTTAGCAGAGAGTGTGGAAAATTAAACCTCAAAGGAACTTCACAGTATTTTTCATATTTATTCCTCACAATGTCTAAACAGTATTACAGAATTGTGCAGAATTTCTGAGACACAAAAAAGAAAGAATAATCCATGAAGTAGGATGAAAAGGGGAAGGAATTATTTCCTTGTCTCTAAAAGAATCACATTAGAACTTCTTGTGCTTCCAGTAATAATGTTAACATGCCGATCTAAATGCATCTTGTCTTCAAGCTTGAGATTTTGTGTCATAGTAATAGAGGTTTAAACAGTGTTTATAATTATATGAAATTGCATGGCTGGGAGTGGAAAAGAACTCAGGCAGACTTCGTCAACAACACAGAAGAGGTGAAAACTCAGAAATAACGTATTAGAAATCAATACAATCCCTTGTGAAATATAGCATTTCACACACAGAATCATAAACTCAGCCCACTGATAACATTAGCTATTAATGCCATGGCAGAGGAATTAATTTCGTTTGGAGTAAAAACATCACTTCTGTGACTAAACTTCAAAGATGTCATTTTAAATGAAGAGAACACTGTATGAAAGTAACTCAAGCTGACACTAAAATTTATTTCTCAAAACAAACATTTTACTGGAAGCCCATACATTTCCAAAATTACTTTGCTTTGTAAGAAAAGTGGCTGACCTTGAGATTACGCTACATTCACTCAAAAAACCTGAAGTCATTGCCCGTGAACAATGTTTAAGTAGAGAGGGAAACCTAAACACGTATTTTTATTGTATTACACTTACACATACAAATATATATGTACTTGCATATGCAAATCTATTTTTACATATGTGTATGTGTATGTATATTTATACCTAAGACTCCCTCAACCACTGACTGATAGCACACAATCTGTGTTCTATTTATCTTAGAACCTCAGCATTTGGTTCAGTGCCTTGAATGTAGTAAGTGATCCGTAGATTTGTTCTGTTGACCTGCAATCTTTACAGATCGAGTTGCCTCTAGGGATTTAACAGATTCAAATATGTCAAATGTCTTAATGAAATAAGGTCAGAAATTTAGAGAGCTGACCATACCAAGTAGACAAGTATTCTATTATTACATTTCTCAAAAGAACAAAATCTTATCAGGGAGGTAGGTATAAAGAGGTTCTTAAATGTGCCATAAGCATGCTTCTAATCTACCAATTCTTGATTGAATGAAGACCAGCAACCAGAAAGTATGATTTTTGTTCTCTGAAGATCATCTAGATTAATTATTGAGGAAACAAAGAGACAGAAGCCACATACTGAGTCCCTTGGTCAGTGTACCGAGACCTGGATCAGGGAATCCAGGGGGAGAGCAACAGCAGTGATCCCTCCACTGATGGGCAGAAGAGGACTCTCAGGTGTAGTCAGCACTAATGTGAATGGTTATGCAAGCAAAATATTACTTCCTGGTTCCATTTTTGCATATCTACTATGTTCCCTATGGAATGCATTGTAAACATAATACACAAAAATCTGTCATTAGACTCTCTTGGGGAGAAACAGACAATGAAATGTAAACACAATAAATAATTATATAGTGAGTTTGGAGGTGGTGTTTTCTATGTCAAATAGAGCTGGGAAAGTAGAGCCAGAAGGGCAGAGGGTGATTGCAAATGTCAACAGTGTGGCCAAGTCAATCTCTTGCAGAAGGCAACCCATGAGACAAGCACATAAAAGGTCGAGGGATGAACACATCTAGAGATGAACTTAAGCCCTAAAGGAAAACTATTAACTAGAAGAGAGATGAGCATTTGTATCTAGACATACAAGTATAGGTGGAGGAAATAAAAAGGAATAGAAGAAAGTAGAGAAGAAAATAGAGAGCATTGTAATACTGAGGCTGAGAGCTGGATCTTCCTAGATAAAGAGCTTTCTTAGGTTGAGCATCATAAAGGGGGTGGTTAAATAGTTCTGTATTTCACCTAATCAAGCTCCCAAGATGTAGGACAAGACACTGCAGGGGCCACCTGGAACTTTCCTTTGGCTTATACTTGTACTATTAATTGAACGCTTTGAAAAGTATTGCTGGACTGACTAATGAATATTTCAGGAAGCCCAGATATATCTGTACAGCATAGTAATTAAAAGAGGAGGAATAAAACACATATTCATCAGAAAATTAATATTGCTGAAGGCTGATTCTTCTGAAGAAATGCCAGGTGACCTTGGGGCCTAAGGGTTTCAGGCCCCTGGGCTTCAGTGCATTTTTTATACATTTCCATCTACATCCTTGGGAGCAAGCAGGAGTATGCCACCTCATTCAGCCCTGCCTCAGTCAGCGTTCTCCAGCACTGCTCTGTCAGCATTCACACTTTCATTCTGTGCTGAACATTGTGACGTTCAACGACAGTGCATGGTGATCCCTAGCAGTTACTGTTTTTAATTGTCGGTGTCATCACCACAGAGAAGGCAAATAGAGGAGAACATTCCAGACGTGTGTGTGTGTGTACGTGTGTGTGCACGTGCGCGTGTGTTTAGAATGAAGTGGAAAGATTGCAAGTACAAAGACCAGAAAATGTATGACTAGACAAAAGTTAAAGGGTTTTGTAAAATCAATTTATATGCTTAATCTTGTTTCATATGTATTATAGAAAGGGTTTTGCATATATAGGTGTTTACAATTTATTTTTAAACCACGAAAATATTTTCATGCATGTTTAAAGACATGTCATTCAAGTGTTAATAGCATGTTTCTCCCAAGTGAGTAAACTTGCAGAATGTGGGACAATGTTTAGCACTGAAGATTTCTATCTCAAGGAGCCCTAGCTAGTTATAGAAAGAACTCTGCTCCAATCTATCTTGTCTCCCACTTAGTCTGGTTGATAAAGGCAAGACATCAATCAGGAAAGAGCATAAATATCTAGTGTTTTAGGGAGAAATATGGACACCTTAGCAAGAACATGAAACTGTTTTGGAATAATTTGAGTTTAGAGAGTTTAGATGAACACAGGTCAAAAACATAACTTCTTGAAAAATGTCATTGTCATAGAAATCAGACTCTACGCTGGAGGGATGCAGTTTCCTTAAAAGTTTCAAACAGGATTCCTTTTAACAAACACTAAACTGATAAATATACCCTTGAAAGCTGTGATATTTAGATGCGTAAAATCTAAATGTTCAATAAAAACAAATTTTGGTTACATAAATACACGCCCAACATATCCAACTGCCCTGTCAACATTCTCTTTCTCTGTAAATGATACTTTCTCTGTAAATCCAGTTAATCAAGGTGACCTCCAAAAGTGCTGAATCCTAGCTCTTCCTCGTATAACCCTCTTTCCTCCAGCAGAAATCTCTCCTCCTTTCCATTCCTTTTCATAGCTCATCTCCAAGAAAGCTAAGTGTGCAGCTGATATGGAAGACAGGTGGTTAAGAGCTGTGTTTCTGGATAGTGCAGATGTGGATTTCAATCTTGGTCTGCTACTCACCTGCCGTGTGACCTTGAAAGTGACTACTTCACCCTTTTGAGTCTTTTTTTTTTTTTTTAGTTGAGATGGAGTTTCATTCTGTTGTCCAGGCTGGACTGTAGTGGCACAATCTCAGCTCACTGCAATCTCCGCCTCCCAGGTTCAAGTGATCCTCCCACCTCAGCCTCCCAAGTATCTGGGATTACAGGCATGGACCACCACACCTGGCTAATTTTTGTATTTTTAGTAGAGACGAGGTTTCACCATGTTGGCCATGCTGATCTCGAACTCCTGACCTCAAGTGATCCACCCACCTTGGCCTCCAAAAGTTCTAGGATTTCAGGTAGGAGCCACCATGCCAGGCCTCCATTCTGAGTCTTAACATCCTCATCTGAACTGAAGATAAAAATAAAACCTACTTCATACTTCTGTGATAATTAACTAAAATAACATACATAAGGCATTTGGCAATTAAGTATTCAATAAAATTTAAATATTATTATTGAGCGTATTATTACTACTAGATAATGGGCTAGGAGGGAGTCACAAACAGGCCACGTGAACTCATGTGAAAAAAATATTAAATACGCTGCTCCATAATTGCATTGTCATATCTAAAAGCTACAGCAAAAATACATATTTATATTTTCCTGTCTTCTGTAAGAATAAAATGTTTTGACATCTAAAAACAATTGACTTTTTTAGGATTGGGCAAGCAATTGAACACTAAGTGACTGTCCAGTCAATGCATGCCACTTTGCTTCATGTTTCACTGAACTTTCATTGACATTTGTTTTAACATGGACCGGATGGATGAAGAAGGATAGAAGGGGACCCATCTGGGAAGGCTGGGCCTGAGTTCATAATGTGATATTTGCATGACATGGCATTACTTGTCCCTCACTTCTTGTCTGGATTAAAAAAACACTATAAAATGTAAACTACCAATGCATTCTTCTACTCCCAACAAACCTATCCTCCATCAGAGTTATCTCTCTAAAATGCAGAAAGAAATTTAATCCCCAATTGCAGATATATTCCCTGCCTCTGTAGAATTTAGCACAGGACCCAAGGCCATTCACAAGCCAATGCTATGCCAGAATAATCTATTGCTGTTTCTAATCACAAATCCAAGGTTCTAACCACCCCTTACTAATCAGAGCTCCCAATCGAGTGTGTCATACAATCTCATATCACGGCACGTGCTTCTCGATCTATCGAAAATACCCGAAAAGACTGTTTCTTGACCTAGTGGAATACACACTGTCTTTCTCCTCCTCTGTACCATCTCCAGTTGTATCTGATTTTGTCACCTCTCTGTGGATCTGGCTAACAGACTCAGAGTATTAGGGTGAAAAGTAGAAGCAAAATATTTCTTGCTTCTGGACTTTGTGGTAGAGACCAAAGGGAAAATACCGAAATTTGGTGCCTGAGAATGAGAATGAAATTTAAATTTGGGGAGTCCAGTCTGCCTTTTCCTATACCAATAGTTATAAATTACCAACTATAACTACATAAATAAGACACAGAAGGGAAAAGATGAGGGAAGATACTGGTAGGAGTCACAGAGCTAAAAATACAAAACAGATACAGGCAATAGGAGGCCGTCTGATTGTCATGGGATAGTATTGAGATAGAAACGGGGATGCGCCCCCCAGATTCCCCTTCAAGAAAGAACCTTTGCCTAACCTATCAGCAGACAGCTTCTGACTACCAGCTCCTTCAGTCTTCCTCTCAGCCACAAAGAGCTTCCTTGTCTAAGGGACTTTGGAATCATCCTTGACTCCTATCTATTGTAGTCCACACTCAATTGACTGGCAAATACAGTTAGCTCTGCCTTTAAGCTTCTCATCAGCACCTCTACCATTGCGATCTTAGTCTCAGTCAGTGGCTCTCACTGGGAATGATTTTGCCTCCTAAGGGATATTTGGCAATGTCTGAAGATACTTTTTTCTTTTCATAAGTGCTGCGATGCTACTGGCATCTATTTGACTCTCTACTCATTGATGAAGCCAATGATGCTACTAAACATTCTACCATAAACAGGATGGCCTCCTACAAGAAAAATGATCTGGGCCCAAAAGTCAACAGTGCTGAGACTGAGAAATGCTAATCTGAGCCACCACCACCTCTTACCCGGGTGACGTCAGTACCTTCCTCCAGACTCCTCTGTTTCTTTTTCAGTCAGGGTTATCTTTCAAGAATATTAACTGGTTCACAGCACACTACTCTCAATTCTCTAAGGTTCCTCATCACATTAAGAATAAAATTTACAACTCTTGCCTTGTCCACAAGGCCTGTTTGAGTTGGCCTCTGACCACTGCTCTGACCCTTCTTTCTACTTCTCCTTCTACTCTC
Organism: Mandrillus leucophaeus; assembly: GCF_000951045.1. Lineage (NCBI taxonomy): Eukaryota > Metazoa > Chordata > Mammalia > Primates > Cercopithecidae > Mandrillus > Mandrillus leucophaeus. The sequence continues at coordinate 32,696 of NW_012100499.1, read as the reverse complement.
CCTGGATCACTATTCCCACATCTCATTGGCCTTTTATCGTTCCTCCAAAATGGTAGGTCCCTCCTGGCTCAAGACACGCATTCTCCCTTCAGGTTTTTTCCAGGCCACTTTCTTCAGCTCTATGTTCAAGTGGCCTCTTTTCAGAGAGGCCTGCCATGACCACTGTATCTACATTGCATCCTTCCCTTCATTGCCCATCACCCTTGTCCTGCTGTATTTTTCTTCATAGCACATATCATAATTCTAGTTTGTGTTTGTTTATCATTTATCTGTCACACTATACCACAAAGAACTTGATCTTCTTTGGTCTCCACTATATCCCCAACACCTCAAACAATTCTGGCACATAACAGGTCCTCAATAAATATTTGCTAAATGAATGAATGAATGTATGAAGCTACTTGCAACAGCTTTCTCAACATCTATGTGGGAAAGTGGATTAGTTTCAAGAGTAGCAGGGAGGGCATGGTGGACTGTTAGAATATAAGTTTCCCCCATAGGCTGCTAGATCATTTCTGATTTGGCGTTAAACTATTTGTTCATTTATATTTCTTTCTATCATTAAATAATATCTTGATGTGACCCTAAGAGGTTAATAGATATTCAGCTGGTATTTTTAAATTTTTATGTCCTATAATATCTACATTCTCCTCATCCAAATGTGACATTTTTATAGTAGCAACATTCTGAAAGTGGTAACTCTATAAAACATACTCTGTCACTAAGAAGGGAGATTATGATTCTTTTGCCTATTTTTAAGTCTTTAGCAATTCTTCTCTTGAAACCATCTTTTAATATACAATATTTTCAGAGGAACTTTGAGGAAATGGAGCAACATATTACCCACAACTGGGAACAATTCTGTATTTTCCTATTAGTTCTTATATTCCAGGTAGTGAACATGAGCTTATTTCCTGATCAGAATTATGGTTAAAACATGACTGCCAGCCACCTCCTAGCGTTGTGGATATATAATGCCATGCTCTCCATCCGTAATCTCCTTAAAGCTTCTTCAGCCTTCACTGTCTTTCCTAAATCTTTCTATCACTATGAACTTTGTTGCTTCAATTCCAGAACATGTAGAGTTTCAAACAAAAAATTACACCAGAAAAAAGTTAAATGAGCAAGGAAAATTTTATTCAAGCTACTGCAATAGAGGAAAGAAAATAACTGAACTCAACTTTACTGAAACACTAGGCAGGAGTGTTTTTAAGTACTGGGGCGAGTAAGTGGAAAAGTACTGGAGGACATTAGGGGTGAGGTTAATTGATGGACATGTTGAGCACATTGAGTTATTTCTGAATTTGCAAATTTTTTTTTCTTTGTGATTAAATCACCTATGTCTGTTAATTGACTTCCATCAAAATTAGACTCTTATCCTCCCATAAAGAATGGAGATGGCACAGGGGCACTATCTTCTTTGATGTTTACACTTCGGAGATGGCTTCCAGGCCCTTAAGAAAGAGATTTTCTTGGCTATAAAATTGGCAAAAGTGTGGAAATCGATTTACATATCAAAAGGACAGAGAAAGTATTTATAATTGTGTTTTTCTAAAATTAAGGCTCTAAGAAAAAGGGAAATCAGGGCCTATGGTCAAGAAGAAACCTGTCTAAAGTTTAGTCAACCCGAAAGGAACATTAAGTCTGCCGGGGTCAAGATTGCATTATTAGTAAACTGCTGTAGATGCATCCATTTTAGTCAGTACAGTTGTTGACTAGAAGTCTCCATTATTGAATTCCTATCCCCATTTCCATGAAATCAATTATCTATTATAGCATGTGTGTGCTTATGTGTTGTGTGTGCCTTTATAAAGGACCTTTGGGGACTTTGGAAGGGTTCTTGTTGTTTTCCCTGCTTACAGCAGACTGAATGTTTGTGTCCTCCCAAAATTGGTATGTTGAAACCTTAATCACAATGTGATGTTATTAGAGATGGGGCCTTTGGGAAGTAATTAGATCATGAGAACGGAGTCATCATTAATGGTATTGGTATCCTTACAATAAGAGGCCAGAAATCTAGCTAGCTCTCTTTCAGCCATATGGGGATACAATGAGAAGTCAGCAAGCTTGCAACCTGGAAGGAGGCCCTCATCAGTAAATGACCATGCTGGTCCCTCAATCTTGGGCTTCCCAAACTAAAGAACTGTGAGAATTAAGGGTTTGTTGTTTATGCCATTTAGTGTATGATATTTTGTTATGATAGCCTGAGCTGGCCAAGACATTGCTATGGGCTCTATTTATAGGCAATATTATCTCCCATATTAACTTCAATATAATGATTGATATCATTAATTTTATCAACAAGTGAGGTTCTATAGAGGACTTCCAGACCTGGTCTGGCAATGGCCAAATGCGGAAATTTCAAGGACAGCAAGAAACCCTCACTAGATCCCCTCACCTTTGTGGCCTCCCTAGAAAATGTGCTGGGGCTGTCTGAGCATATTGATTGTAAATTCTCAGTGGAATTTATGAAAATTACCCTGGAGCTTCATAGGTCTTGCAGCTCATAAGACTACATTCAAACACCTTTCTCAAATTAAAAAGTTACTGTCAATTCTGTGATTCAAGTAATTGAGTGCCTGAAGAAAGAAAGCCACTGCAATGGAAAAGGAATGCAGACCTTCAGGCTGCTGTCTTGCTTTGGCTCAGCGGATGCTCCAAAGTTGAGATAATAGTGATGTAGGCCCCCATGCTTCTCCAGAGCACTGAGCAAGAGTGTGAGCCCTGAGTTTGAGAATAGAGCCTCTTGGGTTCCCAGGGCACAGAACTAAGTCAGCTAAGACTTCCATTGTTGACTTCATTTTCTACCCATTCAACAGAAAAAGTAATATATTCTATTCTTCCAAATTAATCTTCTAAGTCACTTAAAAAATAAATCTCACGCAAGTGGATCTTCCATGTAATAACAAATTTGATTGGATAAGGTAGTTGGAGAGGGAGGCCTTCAAGATCATGAGAAAGAAATGAAAGACAGTATGCAAGAAGCAGAAATATATATATATATATATATAATCTCAGCTCGTATTCAATGGCGATTAACACAGAGAGAGAGCACTTTGCACACATTAGCTTATCAATTTTCACTATAATGCTTTTTTCATTACCACTGTAGTAAATTGGAATATTGTCCCAATTCTTCACTATCTTATCATAAATTACAGAGACAACCACTGCCCCTGCCCCCCAACAATTT
>NW_012100499.1:28322-29453 GCF_000951045.1 Mandrillus leucophaeus | reverse complement strand
GTCAGGGGGACTTATCTATAGTAACACTATGCCTGCTGAGAGGCAAAACAAAATGAGCAGCCATTCAGGAAAAAAAAGACAAAATTGGGGGAATAGGAATATTGTCCCAATTCTTCACTATCTTATCATAAATTACAGAGACAACCACTGCCCCTGCCCCCCAACAATTTTCACCTGCTCACATGTAAATAAAGCTGTGTTCAAAACACGTTCTTAAAATGTTGAGAGCTGGAAACTGAATTAAACATTGATGTTTCTGCCTGCTTATGGAAAATTCGTATTTCCATTTTACGGTGTTTTCTGGAATTGGACTTTCTCAAAGCTTTCTTTTACAAAATGGAGAAAAATGCACACAAACTGAGATGATCTCATGCCACTAAGAAATTAGCTGTTTAACAATAATGTGAAGGATTTCACTGAATATAGAATTCCAATAAGACATATTTATATTTCTCCTCTTTATGAAAATAGTAACAAGTCAGTAGCTTGTCAATAAAATTAAGTATACAAATGCTTTATTTTCTGGCTAGTTCTCTTCCCCAATAATAACAGCATAGCACTTACACATCAATTGTACCATAACCTTAAATGAACTAAGGGCTATAGTCAGCAAAGTCAGAACAGACATACCTCAGGTGTGGCTTTGAGGGTAAAGATTTCACCTCACCTAAAGACTATTACTTCAGATAATATGTACTAACTATTGTAAAGTACCAGATATTATACTAAGCATGTAGCATTATGTAATTTATGCAAAGTTATACAAGTCTGGCTGGGCTACTTAAGTTAGTTTCTATTCTAAGTCATAAACTTTATATTAAATGGTATATACCTTTTAAAGAAGGAGTATATTTATATGATTCAAAAATAAAAACTTTAAATATATATATAAACTTTAAATATATCTATTAAATATTTATAGTTTTTATTTTTGAATATATATGATTCAAAAATAAAAACTTTATATATAAACTTTAAATACTGTCTCTTATACACATCTAGATGTGTATAAGAGACAGGTATTAAGAGGTGGGGTCCTTTGGGAAGTAATTAGATCATGAGAACGGAGTCATCATTAATGGTATTGGTATCCTTACAATAAGAGGCCAGAAATCTAGCTAGCTCTCTTTC
>NW_012100499.1:24309-28272 GCF_000951045.1 Mandrillus leucophaeus | reverse complement strand
ATATAAACTTTAAATATATCTATTAAATATTTATAGTTTTTATTTTTGAATATATATGATTCAAAAATAAAAACTTTATATATAAACTTTAAATATATATATTAAATTTGTATTTAATATATGTAAAGTTTTTATTTTTGAATCTCATATATATATAGTGTCCTTCCAACCCTTGTCCCAAATCCACCCAACTTTCACCACCATCTTGTATCATGACAGACGATTACAATTTGTCATCTTTTGTGTATCATACCAAAGTTCTTTTTGCATATCCTCTACTGATTTTAGTTTAATAAATAATTCTCAGCCTAAAATGCTAGTGTAAAACAGAATAAAGTAATATTTCAATAAAAGCAAAAGCTAGTTTGATGATAAAATACTTTTTACTGAAGTAGATACATTTTTCTATATCACCTTTTCTTAATACAGCTGAAGTTTTATAATTCTATTTCACTACTTCATTTCTAGCTAGGGCTCAAATCAATCAAGAAATATGCCCATTTGTCTCAAACAGGTTTGGCAAATAATTGTGAATTACACCTAAAGGGGAATCTAATTTCTAAAGAGCAAGCATAAACAGAAATGAATTTGCAACGTTATTCTCAAATCTAGTATTGATGTTTCACAGGTGTGCTAATTAATTAGAGGATCAGATCTTATCAGACACAAAAAGTTCTTTGAGAATTCACGTGAAAATAGAGTTCTAACTTTCTCTGTTACATTAGTAACTGAGATTGCCACTGCAAAGGAAGGAAAGAGATTACTGATAATTATTATCCAAACTGAAATAAGAAGCAGAATTGCCAAAAATGAAAGTAGGACAAGCTCATACCTTATTGTCAGGAAAATTTTATTGGGCCTTGATTTGATGTCCTACATTTGTTTTAACTTCATCTTTCAAATAATATTGTCTCTGACTTCCAAAGAGTGACAATGTAGATAAATGCTTGAAAAGCTAAAATTAGGACAAAAGTCTCATAACAACTTGTCAAGATTAAAATACGTGTCATAAGAACATGGCTGTGTTTCTCAATTGGTGATCATTTTAGTTGACTATTGCTGTAATAACCTTGTGTAACAAAGCACACCCAAGTCCCGCGGCTTACAACAACAAGCATTTATTTTTCTCCCTTACACTTTTGCAGGTTGGTTATGACGGTTCGACTCAGGCTATGGGTCAGCTGGTCTTGGCTCTAGGCTACACGTGGACTTCAAATCTGTGTCATTCATCTCTACCTTGTCCTTGGGCAAACCCAGAGCATGTTCTTCTCACAGGGAATGTGCTTTCAAAAGCACAAGAAAGCAAGGCAAAATAACATCAGCATATTTAAGCCTGCAGTTTGTGTCACATCTCATGCAATGATACAAGTCACATGGCCACGCCCAATATGGAGCATATGCTGTATGGGCTAGTACTTCAAAGCTCCCTGGTAAAAGTGAATAATTTATAACAAGATAGTGAAGAATCGGGGCAATATTCCAATCTACTACAATGGTAAAGAAAATAAGCATGATACTTTCAGAGGTTAGAGTCTTTGGCAAAATTCCAGCATATCTTGACTGTCTAGCTGTAGAAAAATACCAAGAATTGTCTATAGAAAGCCAAAGCCAGATAATAGGTTAAATGCTAGCTTCAGTCTGCAGATATATTTATACATTTATTCAGGCATTGGTTCTTCTAAAAAATATCAGATGGTTCCTGACTGCTCTTCCAAAAACTACCAAATGCTGTGTAATTTTCAAATGCATTGTCTAAATGTGACAATGGAGACACATTTGTGAGAAACAGGCCATGTCCCAATAGATGTCACACCTAGTAGCTAAAGACACTTAGAATGTGTAGGTACAAATGCTTTGAATATTAGAAAACAGAATTATCTATCATTACGCAAGCATTAAATACAAGACCTTAATGTAGTCTATAGAGTGTCATCACCAGATTTGATGTTTGTAAATATCACTCTGTCTTGTGTTGTAGTGAATAAATTAAAGGTAGTCACAGATCAGGAATGGATAGGGTAGACAAATTAAGAAATCACAGGAGTAGCTTAAGAGGATAGTATTAATAGCTTTGACTAGGATGGTTGCAGTCAAGGAAAAGAATGAAAAGTTTAGGAAATAGATCCAACACATTTGATATTGGATTAATGAATGTGGAGGTGAGAGAGTCAGGGAAGTTAAAGGTAGCACCAAGTCTCTCACTTAGGTATTTAAACAGATGACATGCTTTGCTTAGATGTGAACGGTGGAGGAAAAATAGATAAGGAAGATTATAAGTATTGCCTAAGATGTAAATTTGAAGTGTACATTTGGGATATACAATGCAAGGTATATAGTACACATTTGAAAATGTGGTCTGAAGTTCAGAAGAGATCTCTGGTCTAGAGATGTAAATGTAAAAGTTATATGCATAAAAACGGTAATTGAAGACATAGGAGTAATGAGATCGCCTAAATATAGATTTAAAAGGAAAAAAAAAGGCCTTAAAATAAATGCTGAGGAACACCAATATTCAATGGTCTGGCAGAGGAGGAGGTTGAACCTGAAAAGTCATTTTAGGAAGAGATGACAGAGAAACACATTTAGGAAAATGTGAGTGACAAAGCCAAGGAGGAAAAATTGCTTCTAAAAGGAGGAAGTAGTCAGAAGTGTATAGTACTGCTGAGAAGGAAATATGTCAGGTGAGAAGCACCCAGTGTATTTCATGACCTGGAAGTAATTGGTGACCTATACAGCAGCTTTAGATGAGATGAGGCATAGAAGGTAGAGTGTAATGTAACAAAAATGAGAAGAGGATGGGGAGAGTACATAGCAAGTGTAGAAATTCATTTTGTGGATGAGATCAAATATAGACCAAGAGGCCATGTGGAGTTTAGAGAAGACATTGAGCATATTTAAATTATGATGAGACTGAGGCAGTAATGAGGCAGACTTTGCAGATAAGAAGACAAGGTGCATAATCAATAAAGCAGAGCACTTGTAAAAGGCTCAGGAATGAGATGCAGGGTGCAAGTGGAGATAATGGTCTGAGCAGAAAGGAATATCATGACCGCCATTGAATTAGGAGAAACAGATTGATATAGGTGGAAGGAAGTTTGTACATTTCATTGTCAGAAGTAGATATATTTCCCTTCTAAGACTAGTATTATATTTATTTCATAGTAGATGAGGTCAGTTCCTGGGGATGAGGAATGACCACTAATAATTACAGTTACTACTTACTGAGGATATACTATGTGCCAGCCATTGTTTAATAGAGGCCAGGAGGGGCCACTTAATTACTAGAAGACAGAAGTACTCAATTACCATAATTGTCAGCAAAATTTGAGCACAGGTCAGGGGGACTTATCTATAGTAACACTATGCCTGCTGAGAGGCAAAACAAAATGAGCAGCCATTCAGGAAAAAAAAGACAAAATTGGGGGAATATTGAGCGATGTCAGTGAGGATGGCGGAGTACGAAGCTCTGAAAACATTTTTATTTGTTTAAAAAAATGAGAATATTAGCCAAAAAATGCAAATTAAACTTTTTCAGGACTCTGACAATCAAAGATTTGCAACAATCCAGGGAGCACTTCTTTGAAAAAATAACTGAATCTTGCTAAGAGAAGTAAGTCCAGGTATTTTAACTTACCCTATTCCTATAATACCCTAAGTCCTGGTATTATACGTACCCTATTTTCACTTATTCCTATTCCAATCTCCCCAGTTCTGTGGGAGCCTTGAAAACCAGCAACTTCACAATCACAATGAAAACCAGAAGACTAGCAACCACTGGAAGGGTTCAATATGTTTGACTCTCTTCTCTCCTCTCCTCTTAAATCCCAGTTCCAGGAAAATGTCATTATTTGATTTCTCTGGAAGTTCCCTGGGAAAATCCATTTGCAGAGCTTGTCTTTATTTGACCTGACTCAGAGTTTACCTGATGCAAACAGCCTTTTTCTCAGGAGTGTTTGCAAAAAA
>NW_012100499.1:0-23384 GCF_000951045.1 Mandrillus leucophaeus | reverse complement strand
AGGTTTTTAAAAATTATTTTTATTTTACTTTAAGTTCTGGGATACGTGTGCAGAATGTGCAGGTTTGCTACACAGGTATACATGTGCCATGGTGGTTTGCTGCACCTATCAACCCATCATCTAGGTTTTAAGCCATGCATGCATTAAGTATTTCTCCTAATGCTCGCCCTCCCCTTGTCCCCAACCCCCAACAGGCCCCGGTGTGTGATGTTCCCCTCTCTGTATCCATGTGTTCTCATTGTTCAACTCCCACTTATGACTTAGAACATGCAGTGTTTGGTTTTCTGCTCCTGTGTTAGTTTGCTGAGGATGATGGTTTCCAGATTCATCCATGTCCCTGCAAAGGACATGAATTCATTCTTTTTTATGGCTGCATAGTATTCCATGGTGTTTATGTGCCACATTTTCTTTATCCAGTCTATCATTGATGGGCATTCGTGTTGGTTCCAAGTCTTTGCTCTTGTATATAATGCTTCAATAAACATACGTGTGCCTGTGTCTTTATAGCAGAATGATTTATAATCCTTGGGGTACATACCCAGAATGGGATTGCTGGGCCAAACGGTATGTCTGTAAAACCAGCTATTTTTAATATGTTAAATAAACAAACAAAAAAAGTCCTTTTAAAAAATGAAAGAAACATATGAGAATACTGTATTGACAAATAGAGAATATAAGTAGAAATAGAAATTATTAAAATATAGAAATTATGAAGTTGGAAAGTACAATAACATGTTAAAAATTTGCTAGAGAAGCACAATAACTGAGGAGAGCTGGCAGAAGACAGAATCAGCAAACTTGAAGAATGCTCCATTGAGATTACCCAGCTTGAGAAATAGAAAGAAAAATTAAAGAAGAAAAATAAATAGAGCCTCAAAGACCTATGAGGTGCCATCAGCATACCAACCTACGCAAAATGGGAGTCCAAGATTGAGAATTGAGAGAAAAGGGGGCTGAAACAAAATTTCAAAAAATGATGACCAAAAACTCCCCAAATTTGATGAAAAGTAGTATTTTAAACATCCAAGAAACATAATGAACTCCAAATAATATAAACTCAAAGATATTCACACTAGACATGTCATAATCAACATGTCAAAAGACAAAGATAAAATCTTGAAAGCAGCAAAGAGAAGAATTCATCGTATGAAAGCAATCCTCAATAAGACTAAAATCGGTTTCTCTTCAGGAGCCATGGAGAGCATACAGTGGGAAGCCATACCCCAAGTGCTGGAAAACAGACTGTCAACAAAGAATTCTGTAATCAGAGAAAAATCCTCAAAACTAAAGGAGAAATTAAGACATTCCCAGATAAACAATTCCTTGTCCACTTCCCAAAGCTGAATCAGTTTAGACTCAGAAACTGTTGCTTAAAAAGGTGGTCAGGTCCCCAGAAAAAAGGTCCCTGCAGCATCACAGTGTGTGTAAAATGTAATGATTCCTGTACTCCTTCCACAAAGAGGCCTATAACCATTTACCTAGATAACTGCACTGAGGAAAGAGAAATAGTCAGATACTTTGAGAGCTACTAGACACAGGCTGTATGTTGGTAGCACCTGGATTCTTAAAAGCATTGTCATAGCTCCTTATTAGAGTATGGTGATGTAGGGGCCATGGTATAAGACCTTATGAAAGGTGCTGGAGAGGATGTGGAGAAATAGGAACACTTTTACACTGTTGGTGGGATTGTAAACTAGTTCAACCATTATGGAAAACATAATGATTCCTCAAGGATCTAGAACTAGAAGTACCATATGACCCAACCATCCCATTACTGGGGATATACCCAAAGGATTATAAATCATGCTGCTATAAAGACACATGCACATGTATGTTTATAGCAGCACTATTCACAATAGCAAAGACTTGGAATCAACCCAAATGTCCATCAGTGGTAGACTGGATTAAGAAAATGTGGCACATATACACCATGGAATACTATGCAGCCATAAAAAAGGATGAGTTTGTGTCCTTTGTAGGGACATGGATGCAGCTGGAAACCATCATTCTCAGCAAACTATCACAAGAAGAGAAAACCAAACACCGCATGTTCTCACTCATAGGTGGGAACTGAACAATGAGATCACTTGGACTTGGGAAGGGGAACATCACACACCAGGGCTTATCATGGGGAGGGGGTAGGGGGGAAGGATTGCATTGGGAGTTATACCTGATTTAAATGACGAGTTGATGGGTGCTGATGAGTTGATGGGTGCAGCACACCAACATGGCACAAGTATACATATGTAACAAACCTGCATGTTATGCACATGTACCCTAGAACTTAAAGCATAATAATAATAATAATAATAATAATAATAAAAGACCTTATGAAAATTTTGACTTACGGTGTATTTAGAGTCTATGAACTCACTCTGTGGTTATTTCCCGTTTCCTCATGTATAATTGAGACTGACATATGTATTGGACCATTCTCACACTGCTATAAAGATATTACCCAAGACTGGGTAATTTATAAGCAAAAGAGGTTTAATTGATTCACAATTCTACATGACTGGGGAAGCCTCAGGAAACTTACAATCGTGGTGGAAGGCAACAGGGAAGCAGGTACCTTCTTCACAAGGCAGCAGGAGAGAGAGAGCATGCAAGGGAAACTGCCACTTTAAAACCCATCAGATCTCATGAGAACTCCCTCACTATCATGAGAACAGCATGGGGGAAACGACCCCCATGATCCAATCACCTCCCATCATGTCCCTCCCTTGACATGTGGGGATTACAATTCAAGATGAGATTTGGGTGGGGACACAGAGCCAAGCAATATCAACATACTTGGATGCTGAAGTAACCCATACATTGGATTTTTGGTCTCTGAAATCAAATCTCTCATACTGGGGACAGTTCATCGGAGGCCTTTGAAACTGAACCATCCAGAAGCTGGTCTGATATGGAACTGGAATGGCCTATTGAAGGTGTCACTGAAGTATCATCTCAGAGGCAAAACTATGCAAGGAGTGGGTGTCATCCTCTAAGATGCAGTATCACGTTGCATCAGAGCCCTCTATCTGGTGTCACATTCCCAATATGAAAAATGCATGGGTCCAGGAAACAAAGGATGAAAGCAAGAATGATCTCATTTCCCAGTAATCCACTGGGGATTTTGTGCTCCCCATCTCTGCAACACTGGACTCTCTATGGTTAGAGATCCTAGACCCAATGGGGGTTGGGATGTGCCCATTTGCTGGAGGACACAGGAAGGGCCCTATTGAATTAAAATCAGTGGCTGTTGCCAGGGAACTTGGACTTCTTGTGTCCAAGGACTAACATGAAAGACACAGTCTCTTTCAGAGACAAATGACCTTGAAAGGTAGAAAGATCTACAACTTCTATCACGCAGTGGAGTAAGGAGCAATATGTGTGAAACTGATGTGATTCCATTTGGGTGCCCTTTTGTAATCTTGCCCAGTTGTGACTGTAAGTAAATAAATGGAAAAACCCAAGCATGAGAAAGTGACACTTACCGGAAGTTCAGGTGTGTTGGAAATAAGAGTTTGTATCATATCACCATGACAGCCACTGAAATCAGCAGAGGAGCAAATGGAAGGCAACAGGAATTTAGAAATAAATTTAGTAAAGGAGGGAAGAAGTGAGTACCCATTTTAATCCTTAGATCAACTGTGGGAAACAAGACCATGTATCTCTCGTCAATATGAGACTCCTTCACAGGCAGTCGTTGTTTCAAAGCTCCCTGTTGAGCTGTCTGAAACTTCCTGAGAGCTGTGTTACGGTCTGAGGCTCTTCCTACCCAATCTTCCTTCATTCTCACCCTCCCTTCACAGGTGTAATGCGTGCATCGCAACCTAAAGCCTTTCTCTGTTCACTCTCCTGTTTATTTTCCCCACATTCAACCTCTGGCATTTCTAACCTACCTTGGCATCTACTTCCCAGAAAACCCAACTCCCTCACCATAAAAAGGTGTCAAGAGTCACAAGGCATTATCACTGATGGTCAGTTGAGTCATGTAGACAGGGTAAAGAGACTGAAATGGAAGATCACTAAGCCCGTTTTTACTTCTCATTTTTACTAAACATAAACAAAACTCCTTTAAAACTTTTTTAATATTTGTCTTCATTCTTCAGTCTTCAAGAGAATACTGAAGTTTAAATCTGGAGATGGGAAAAAATTTTTATTAAGTTCTGTGATGCCTCTTTCCCCTTAAGGGAAATTTAAAAACTGACAGTAGTTTAGGTTTAGACATTGGAGAATTACTGATCTCAATTGTACAAGAAATTTGAGGCAACGTTATGCTTGTCAGTAGAACCTAGCCACATGAATGTCATAATTCCTTTCAATTAAGATAAAGTCGTTGAGCCAATAATAATAAGATCCTCTTCTTCTGACTAGGTCTTAGGAGAACATATCAGTGTGGAATAATCACTTCCTCTGGTTTAACAGTCTTCAGTGAAGGCCACTCAGAATCAAGCCTGCTTCTAATGGATCTACTGGAGAGGTGGTAGATGACGGTACAGTGAGTGATGGAGGGCCAAGGAAGGTCTCCATCTAGACACTCCATTTACTTGTTCAGATAATACTCTGGGTCCTAATTTAAACCTAATGACTTTCCTGTATGAATAATTCAAGCAACAAAAACATAAAACTCTCTGCAGACACGGTGTCAGGGTCTGTTAATATCATATCAATGTCCAGCCACATCCATTTTAAGAGAAGATTCCTAAATCATGCAAATAACCTACAGTAACCCAGGAGTAGAAGATGGAGACAAAAGCTCAGTTCAAATAGCTAAATCAGTCCCACTCAGCCTCCATGAAATGAAGAGTGCAGGGAGTAAAACCAAAAACTCCTGGACCACATATGAATGGGTAACTATTGCCCTTCATATCTTTTCCTTCTCTATCCACAATGCTCCCAAATATTCCTCTTTCTTTTCAAAAAATAAATAAGTAGTTGGTTATGAAACTGTAGATACACTAGGGTGAATTTAGCTAAGCCTAACTTAAAAACCGATTGTTTAAATGATACCATTCCACTAATTGAATGAAGCTTAAACTCTATTGGATTAAGTTAGTTGTGTGGCATAACGATGAAAAAAATAGGACTTCAGTGGCAAATAAATTTACTGTTAACATGCACTACAAAATCATTTCTTTGTCAAGCTGCCTGTCACCTTTAAGAGTCATTCAAAAAACATCTGTGTAGTAATTGTCACTTAATCTTAGCCTTGGGAAATGTGTAAGGTTTGAATGGGTGGAGAGAAAGACAGATATTTCATATGAAAAGATTAATATTTCACATGAAAAGGCAAATTTGCAGATTCAGGAAGTTATTAATCAGTGGATAATTGCATAGAGATGAGGAATGATTGATAAGACAGAAGAGTTTAGATGGAGACAGGTTTTTTATTTTTTAAATTTTGAGATTTTTAACAAATAGTCTATTTAATTTTTTTTTTCAATCCTTACAACTAAGGTAAGCGATATCATCTCCATTCTGCAGATAAGAAAACTAGGATTTCAAGATACTATCTAGTCCAAGATCACACTACTAGAAGGTTGACAGGCTACAGATAAAAGCTCAGGTCAAACAGCTAATTCATCTCCATTCAGCCTCCATGAAATAAAGAATCGTAGGGAGGGGCATGATACCAGAAAATCCTGGGCCACTTAAGAGAGATTTTTTCATTGCTGGATAAAGACAGTGAACTTTATCCTGCAGGCAAAGGAGCTACAGACTCTTCTGTGTTTCAGACATGATGTTGAAAGTGCATTGTTATTCTAGTGGAAAGTAGGGTGATTCGTTGGGGATGAAACGGTGGTCCAAAAGTGGGAGGACTTTGTGAGAACTCCAGTGCCCACCGCTTGTCTCCTTGGCTCAGCCTGCTCTGTTTATCCTTGTGGGGCTAATGGAAGAGACCTAAAAGATGTAGTTCACAGTTGCATTTTACTTCTCCGCAACTACTATTTTTCCTCTTCAATTAAGCAAAGGATAACTTGGAACTACACTTTTTGTCTTATTTCCTCACTCCCTTTACATTTACAGTCTTTCTAGAGCAAGGTATTTTGCACAAATTTCTAAATAGTAGTTTACAGGCTAGCAACTTTGAAGTCTATGGGATCTCCAAAAGGGGTTCTGTTATTTGTCCCTTGAACATGTGAACATTTTTTCATAAACTTGCATGTTTGTGCATAAGAGAACCGAAAGAACATACCCATGCTCATAGCAGCAGGATTCACAAGAGCCGAAAGGTGGAAGTAACCCAAATGTCCCTCAGTGGATGAAATGAAGAAAATGTGGTATATACCTAAGGGAATATTATTCAAACGTAAAAGGGAAGGAAATCCTGCCTCATGCTACAACATGGATGAGCCTTGAGAACATTATACTAAGTAAAATAAGCCAGTTAGACAGACAAATACTATGTGATTTCACTTATATGAGTGATCTAAAGCAATCAAATTAACAGAAGTAAAAAGTAGAATGGCAGTTGCTGGGGCTGTGGGGAGGGGGAATGGGGAATTGTTGTTCAGTTGGCATAGAGGTTTAGTTCTGCAAGATGAAAAAGTTATAGCAATCTATTGTACAACAATATGAATTTACTTACTACCACTGAACTGTGCAATTTAAAATCGTTAAGATGGTAAATGTTATGCTTAGTGTTTTTACCGTAATAAAAAATATTAAAATAGAAAAAATACTTATTCACAACAGTACATCCTTGAATAGAACATTTCATGATTAAACATCATGCCAACTAGGATAATAAAAAGTACTTATTAAGCACAAAAGTAAAAATAAGAACCAAAAAGAGCTGTTGATGGAGCAGAGCTTTGCACTTCCCTTGGGTCCGGAAGACATCTAATGACAACCACAGGTGTGAAGAAGGCAGGGACTGAAACCCAGGGTTCCAGTGAGAGGTTAACATTCACTGAGTTTACGGATACATCAAGCGAGGCTCCACACTTTTATTTGCTTTATTGCTTTTTCCCTCTCCCTAGACCCTAGGCCTAAATGCAGACATGATGGATGCTCTTGTCATATTGTGTGCTGATAACTGTCAGCCTTCCCCTCCCATTCTCACTATAATTTCCTTTAGGAGGTTTGACTTGCTACTGGCTGAGTTCAGAGAAAGCCATTCTTGTCAGACTTAGGAGAAAAGAGAGAGAAGAAATATGGATTTGTGAGTCCAGTTTAAATGAAGAGGTAGCACTTTCCCTGGAAATATTAAATTGGAGGCCATGATTCAGGCTTTCGAGTTTCACTCTAGTTATTCAGCTTTCACTTAAAAAACAGGACTTGGAAGAAAAATATAATCTCAATATTTATGAAAAACATTCAGGGAAAATCATCCCAGTGCTCCCTTGAGAATTAATAAAAAATAACAATTAATAACATACATTTTATTTCACAGATGCCAAGTATTTCGGGTGCCCAAGACTTTAGGAATTGTTAATTGCATGCATGGCCCTTTGAGGAGGACTGTGTGAGCTATGTGGCCTGTTTGGCCAATCAGGAAGCAACAGGGAATGTCATAGAGGGGATAATTGATGGGATTAAATATAACACCACGTGTTGGAGGCAGATCAATCCATCTCATTTATAAATGAAGGGCCATCCTGACAGCCAGTATCTAACTAACACAATAGGGAAGACAAACATGAATTTGTTTCTAATCTGAGGATATTCTGAAAGCAACTAATTGAATGGTATTCAACATTAGTGCTTACAATTTGATGTACAGATGCCACTATAGACATGTCTGAGAAAAGTTAACAAATATAGGAAGCTAAGTAAATGGTCACCCCAATTCAATAATAATATGATTTGGCTATGTCCCCACCCAAATCTCATTTTGAATTCCTGCGTGTTATGGGAGGGACCTGGGGGGAGATAATTGAATCATGGGGGCAAGTCTTTCCCATCGTGTTCTCATGATAGTGAATAAGTCTCATGAGATCTGATGATTTTATAAAGAGGAGTTCCCCTGCACAAGCTGTCTCTCTTTGCCTGCCACCATCCACGTAAAAAGTGACTTGCTCCTCCTTGCCTTCCGCCATGATTGTGAGGCCTCCTCAGCCATGTGGAACTGTGAGTCCAATTAAACCTCTTTCTTTAGTAAATTGCCCAGTCTCTGGTATGTGTTTATCAGCAGCATAAAAATGAACTAATGCAGTAAATTGGTAGAGTGGGGCATTGCTGAAAAGATACCTGAAAATGTGAAAGTGACTTTGGAACTAGGTAAGAGGCAGAGGCTAGAACAGTTTGGAGGGTTCAGAGGAAAACAGGAAAATGTGGGACAGTTTGGAACTTACTAGAGACTTGTTGAATGGCTTTGACCAGAAGCCTGATAGCAATATGGACAATAAGGTCCAGACTGAGGTGGTCTCAGATGGAGATGAGGAACTTGTTGAGAGCTGGAGAAAAGGTGACTCTTGTTATGTTATAGCAAAGAGACTCGTGGCATTTTACCCCTTCCCTAGAGATTTGTGGAACTTTGAACTTGAGAGTGATGATTTAGGGTATCTGGTGGAAGAAATTTCTAAGCAGCAAAGCATTCAAGTTGTGACTTGGGTGTTGTTAAAGGTATTCAGTTTTAAAACAGAAGCAGAGCATAAAAGTTCGAAAAATTTCAAGCCCACCGAAGAAATTTGCATAAGTAACAAGGAACCTAATGCTAATCCCCAAGACAATGGGGAAAATGTCTCCAGGGCATGTCAGAGGCCTTCACAGCAGCCCCTCCCATCACAGGCCCAGAGGCCTAGGAGAAAATGGTTTTGTGGGCCGGGTCCAGTGTCCCCATGCTGCGTGCAGCCTAGGTACTTGGTGCTCTGCATCCCAACTGCTCTAGTCGTGGCTAAAAGGTGCCAACATAACGCTCAGGCCGTGGCTTCACAGGGTGCAAGCCCCAAGCCTTGGCAGCTTCCACGTGGTGTTGAGCCTGCAACTGCACAGAAGTCAAGAATTGGGGTTTGGGAACCTCCACCTAGATTTCAGAAGATGAATGGAAAAACCTGGATGCCCAGGCAGAATTTTGCTGTAGAGGCAGAGCGCTAATGGAGAATCTCTGCTAGGGCATTGTGGAAGGGAAATGTAGGGTTGGAGCCCCCACCCAGAGTCCCTACTGGGGAACCACCTAGTGGAGTTGTGAGAAAAGGCCACCGTCCTCCAGATCCCAGAATGGTAGCTCCACCGACAGCTTGCATTGTGCGCCTGGAAAAGCCACAGAAACTCAATGCCAGCCCGTGAAAGCAGCCAGGAGAGAGGTTGTACCCTGTGAAGCCAAAGGGTCAGAGATGTTCAAGACCATGAGAACCCACCTCTTGCATCAGCGTAACCTGGATGTGAGACATGGAGTCAAAGGAGATAGATAATTCTGGAGCTTTAAGATTTGACTGCCCTGCTGGATTTTGGACTTGCATGGGGCCTGTACCACCTTTATTTTGGCCAATTTCTCCCATTTGGAATGGTTGTATTACCTAATGCCTATATCCCTATTGTATCTAGGAAGTAACTAAGTTGCTTTTGATTTTACAGGCTCAGAGGTGGAAGGGACTTGCCTTGTCTCAGATGAGACACTGGACTGTAGACTTTTGAGTTAATGCTGAAATGAGTTAAGACCATGGGGGACTGTTGGGAAGGCATGATTGGTTTTTAAATGTGTGGACATGAGATTTGGGAGGGGCCAGGGTGGAATGATATGGTCTGGCTGTGTCCCCACCCAAATCTTATCTTGAATTCCCATGTGTTGCGGGAGGAACCTGGTGGGAGGTAATTGAATCATGGGGGGCAAGTCTTTCCCATTATGTTCTCTTGTTAGTGAATAAGTCTCATGAGATCTGATGGTTTTATGAAGAGGAGTTCCCCTATACAAGCTCTCTCCCTTTGCCTGCCACCATCCATGTAAGATGTGACTTGCTCTTCCTTGCCTTCCACCATGATTGTGAGGCCTTCCCAGCCACGTGAAACTGTAAGTCCAATTAAACCTCTTTCTTTTGTAAATTGCCCAGTCTCAGGTATATCTTTATCGGCAGCATGAAAACAGACTAACACAAATAATATCAGAGGAGCCTCTGATTTAAAACCTCAACATATCTTGTCAGCTTCCCAATAACCAAGGCAGAATATGTTGATCTTTATCAAGTGGTAATTCCAAAAAGTTCAGAGATTTAGCACACGTAAGCTCCATTGGGAACCATCTCAATCCCTTTGGAGAAGCAAAATTAGGCTGCAAACCTCAACCAAAGAAAAAAATCCCAGGAGATAACCTATCTTTTATTTTTTTCAGACCTTCAGTTTCCTAAAATTTTATAGATTTTAACTCAGTGTGGACATAAAACGTTAATATCAAATTTAACTTCTTGGAAAATAAAAGTTTGCTTTCGTTTCTTTTTTTCCCTGGTATACTGCTACACAAGTCAAAGTTAAAGACGCTATAGAAAACTCAGGCAGCAATTTTATTACAGCTGGCTTTTGAAAGTTCACAGAAGGCTGCAATCATAAATGTCATTTTCATTAGAATAATGTGAAAGGTTACATGCCACACAGAATAAGACAAGACTCGGCCGTGGTTTACCATCTTTGAGTTTCCCAGTGTACAAATGATCCCTCGGGCCTTACAGCCACAACACCTTCACAGGCAAACCAAATTGAATATACATAAAAGAAAACTCTACTGGAAAGAATGCATGAGATCCTGGCAGCAAAAATTCTATGGAAGTTAACATTTTCTCATTTAACATACTCCCTCAAAAAAAAAAAAAAAAAAAAAAAAAAAAAAAAAACTTGCCCCAATGCTCAGCATTATGCCCAGGAACGCACTTCTAAATCTGCAATGTTTGGAGCTACATGATAAAGTAACAGCAAGAGCTCTCTTTTCCGAACACATAAGCTTATTTAAGACCACAGGAAAGACCATCTCCGGAAGGAAAAGGAACTCTGTGTGTGTGTGTGAGTTTGTGTGTGTGTGTGTATGTGCACATGTGCACACACACATGCATAGTCAGTTGCGTCTTGTGCATTTATGAGTATTCCTGAACAATTTTAACAATTCTAAAATGTCACAAGAGTTTGGCTTCTTGTTTATCATTTAAAAACCCAACTAGATATATTGAACCAGGATGCCAGGATGAAATTTAACTTTCCATGGCAGCGCCAAAGTGGACAATACTGGGGGCTGCTGGTCACCAGTATCTGCATGCCCCCTCTTCATCTTCACTTGGGTCTCTGCTCACACCCATCACCTCCTCAGAAGCTCACCTACGACTCTCTGATAAGAGAGCGTACACTTTCCCTGGCAAGGTTAATTTGATGAGTCAACCTGGCTCGGCTACGTTGCCCAATTCTTTGGTCAAACACTAATGTCGATGTTGGTGGGAATGTATCTTGTAGACATGATTAACATCTATAGAGGACTTTAGATAAAGATGACCCTTGATAATGTGAGTGGGCCTTATGCAACCAGTTGAAGTTCTTAAGAGCAAAAACTGAGGTTTTCCCAAGAAGGAATCTTGCCTCAAGACTGCAACGTAGAAGTAGCGCATTACATCAGTCCCATGTGGGAAAGAAAAACAAAAAGGAGTAGTAGTCCTTAGATTTCCAACCCACCTAGTCTACCCTACAGATTATGGACTTGGCAACCCTCACAATTACAACCACATGAATCACTTCCTTACAATGTCCGTCTCTCCCTCTCTCCTTCTCTCGATATACATATATACTTTACTGGTGATGTTTCTCTGGGGAATACTGACTGACACAGCCTGCTATTCTGTAAGTTTTCCATCTGACCACAGATCTGTCTGTAAAGCAAGGTCACTATATTGAATTGACCTAATCCAATTTGGCCCATCAAGAATGGTCAGATACTTTTGATAAATATCACTTGTCTCTAGCAGTTAAAGTTACATGAAAGTTTTAAGCCTTCTCTTCCACTACCTGGTTACTAGGGATTTGTTACAATGAAAATGTGTTTTAGATGAAATAAATAAAGCAAACTTTAAACAAAATAAACAGATTTTAGCCTACTTATAGACATACATTCTATTGGTTCTGTTTTTCTGCAGAAGTTTTACAGATACATCCCCTTTCTCTAATTCATCATTCTTCCTAACAATTGTCAGCACCTGCTAAAATACATATGTGTATGCTTATATTTCATGAGTACCTAGGACAGTGTCTGGGATCTAGAAGGCACCCAACATATACACATTTATGGGATGCATGGATGAGATGCTGACTTTCTCCAGTCACTAAAATGCTTTACACGAATTAACTCATTTACCCCTTCCTTCCAGCTAGCTTATGAGATGGATGCCATGTTCTGCTTCCATCTCAGGTGCTGAAACTTGGTTGTAGCAAGGTAGAGGGACTCCCCAAAAGTCACATAGCTAGCACAGGTGAAGATGGCTATTAAACCAGGAAGTTGGTCCCTGCAGCCCAGGCTCTCAAACACCACATTCTAAATCCTCTTGTGGGACTTTTCAGCTTCAACAGGATATTGTTTAGAGAGACAACCTTTTTTTCTTTGAAGTTAAAACCACTAATCACATATAATAATAATGTTAAAATATTCTGCTAAGTCCGTGATCTTGGGAATCTCATGTGATTTGGAGGCACTCTGTTAGACTAAAAATGAAAAAATTTTTAATTTAAAGGTGAAAAGAGGAAAAGGAAGATAAAAAAAGGAACGTTCAATATCATCAGATGTTAAATAGACTTTAGTAAAAATAGTTTCCAAAAAATTAAAATAGAGCAAATGGGCTCACTGCGAAGATTCTAAAAGGAAACAGAGCTGAAAGATCATGGGAGATGTTTGAAAATGAAATAATTCTATCTTCACAAATTATCCTAGTGAGGAAAAAACAAATAAGGTAGCAAAATCTAACAAGAGGGCAGCAGAGGCACAGGGCGATTCTCTAGCAAGCCGCAGAATATGATGCATGATAGAAATAGCAGCCACAATGAAAACATTTTCCCTCTGGCCACACCTTCCACTGGTCCCAGCTTCTGGTTCTGAGTCTCCAAGCCTGGTTAAAAACTGACTCAGAGTTTCTGGGACTCTGTCCCCACCTAGAGGCCTAACAGTAAATAAGAAAGAGGGAATTGTAAAATGCAGAGCCGCAGTGCCTCAGTAAACACAGCTATACTCATCACTGATAAAACAGCCTTTAATTATTCTGTAAGCACTTACGAAAGGAAGGGAGCATGCCTAGGAGCCAATAGCAAGTAGGTCAATCATGGAGTTTTCTCTTGGGATACCGAGCCTTGATTTCAGCAACATTTTTGAAAAAATTGCTTGGATAGGTTTGTGGACATCATTTAAAAAAAAAAGTATGCTGGATTGTATGGTTAGTTAGCCTGATAGCTGAATAAGCAATGGTGTCCAAACATTGTGGATCTCACATGATGATATCTGACAATGAGTCTCCATGGGACTGGGTGGCAAGCTACAGACACTGCAAGGCTGGCATAGGTCTGCCCATACCTAATTGGAAGGCAGGTATCTTTATCATTAATAGCTTCTCACTCTAAACATTTGTCCCCTCTCCTCACTCTCCTCCTAGGCTTATGTCTAAACTTATTTTGCTACCGGGATAAAAGGGAGAGCAGTCAGCCTCTGTAACTGAGGCAGAGTTACATGTCCAAACTACATACACATCTGACAATGGCCAGCTGCAGAGACAAAGGGGCCAAAGCTGGTATTTGCAGATGGCAGCTTGGCCTCAGGCCCCCAACTGAGCACTGCCTATAAAACTGTCTGACATTGCAGGTCTACAGGGTTGCTGTGGTGTGGTCAACACCTCACCCCCAGCAAGGGGTCTACCCCAAAGTCTTTGGGTGGAATTCCTTTGTCTTTGGGGAGATTCATTGGGGGCTTCCTAGAAATCAGGACCCTCCCTAGCTATATCTGTTGTCATGGAAAGGTCAGATTTCCTGTCCCACCAATCTAATCCCCACGGGAAATGGGTCGGACTTAAGGTTCTGGAGATGGTCATGAGCTTCTCCCAACCAGCTCTGTCATGTTTCTATCTTCTACAAGACTTCCCTGGTGCCGTTGGAGCTTGTCTACAGGTATTGCCACTGAAAAACCACCAGATGAAATTGAGTCTCAGGCCCCAAGTTCAGAAACACCACAATCTTTAGGGGAAATATGTCCAGTGGCCTTTTCCTCAGTGGTAAGAGAAAGAGCCACTGCTCTCTGAAAAGCGTTTGCTCTCTGAAGACCCTCAAAAACATTCTGTTCCTAAAGACCCCTCCTTTCCCTTCCAAATCTCTGCGAAGTCATCTCCTTAGAGTGTAGGGAAGACACAGTGAGGCTGTCAGCTCCTTCGGCAGTTCTGGCTCAGGTTGTTAAGGTCTTCATTGAGCCTGGACATTCACAGTCAGTGCGAGACTGAAAAGCAGCATTTAATGTGTCAAGTTATTGCTACAGAAAACACTGTATATGACCACATTACACATGCTAAATACAAGTAAACAGTGGGATGTGGCTGCCATTAGCTGTATGCTATAAAGACAGCGAACTGTTTATTGTCACCCAGGCTCTCTGCTCCCTGGCCCACCTAAAGCACTGTGCTGGGCAGACCAAAATGCCTTCCCCCTGAAAAAGAGTTTAAGAAAGCAGAGACCAGTTCTGGGTTGAGTGCTGTCAGGAAGGAAGGGGGAGGCAATTCAGAGCTCTGAACTGTCATTTTTCCCTAGGAGTAGGAAGGATTTAAGAGCCCACTGCTGTTAAATCACATAGCACAAGCCCAAGTCTTACACTCTGCCTCTCCTAACTGCCTCTTACTGAGAGGCCCCATGTTTCCTCTGATGCTTATTTTCCCACATTGTCACAAGTTTGATAAACCTAACTTTGACTCTAGTGAATTTATGGCAATCTTTGTCTAATGCAAATGGAAAACCAGACACTGTTGATTGCGATGTATTGTTTGAAGAGGATCTCTTGTCTTCCCAAACTTCACTCTGCATATAAATCAAATTGTGGTTTTGTTAAAATGCATACTCAGATTCAACAGGATGATGGGGGTGGGGCCTGAGAGCTTGTATCTCAAGCATGCTCCAGGTGATGCCCTTGCTCCTGGCCTAAGGCACACACTGAGTAGCAAGGATCTGGTGCGCTGGATCTCAAACCAGATATTTTTTTAAATCACCTGGAGAGCTGCAAAAAAACTACTGAAACTTGGATCTCACTCCCAGAGATTCTGATGTAATGACCACCATCAAGGCAGATGATTCCAATACGCAGCAAAATCTGGGAAATATTTTCTACTATCCTATCATAGAGTGTGGAAGGCATTGAGGAGCTAAAATATCAATTGCAAAGAAAACTGTACAGATGAGCTGGGGCATGAGAAGGAAGAGAGAAAAGATGCAGAATTCAGAAGTATTTTGCATTTCTGGGATCACAGAAGTAAGACAGGTGAGCCAGGAATAATGGGATGCTAAATAAGGTCATAGGTCTGGCTAGAGTGTGCTTAGTGCATTCTGTGTTGCCCTGGTAATAGGCTCTTAGCCTGTGATAATGATGATAATGTGCAATCTACATGTAAATTAAATAAACAGTAATAAAAGACAGAGTTCTGGGAGTACGGTCAGCTCCACCATGAAGAAAGGTCAGGTAGGACAATAGAGGTTTTGAGCCACAGAAAAGAATGAAGACACAAAGAGGAAGAATATAAATTATGCATAAAAGAGCTAAGCAGCTTATGTTCTCCTAGGGCTTCTGGGTCCTGCTGACCTATAGTTTCTCCCACTGCCCTAGGTCAAATCAATATATGTAATAAATTATGCATTTACTTCCCTCACCTTTCTACTCTTCAATGATCACTTCTGGAAAGCGAAAGACATGTGCCTTCCCTACAATGCCCAGAATAAATCTGCTCCTTGACTCACTGATTCCAGCATCACCATCATCCAGTGCATTGGGTTTGTCCAGACGAGGGATCAGAATCAGAAGTCAAGAGAACCACCAAGAAATATAGTGATGAATCCTCTCTGCCATGCACCCAGAGGTCACTACACATGCTCATGCAAGAGCCCAGCTGCTGTGGAATTTTCACCACCAGTAGTTTCCATGAAGGATGGCTGCCTTTGCTTTGAGATGCCTCTGCAGAAGCTACCAAGGTGAATTTATCAGTCTCCAAGGAGCCTTGTGTTTGAACAATGTCATCCCAAGCATACTCCCCAATTTCAGTAAAGATCTATATTCTGCTGAACCAGATAAATGGACCGCTATAAATACAAAGAGAACATTTTTATGTTTAATATCAGATTCCGATAGATACGGATGGTAGCCTTCAGCCTATTGCCTTCTATGACTTTTATATGTGACCCTAGCCAGTCCTAAAGATGTGCCTTTTCCTTAAGCAAAGTAACATGTCTGAATGAGAATAGTCCCTCCTTAGAACATCAAAAGCCCTCACTTGCTCTCACAGTGGAGCAGGATGCAGCTAAATAATTTATGAATACCTCAGCTATATAAAGGAAATTAAAGATGACATTTTTATTCTTTAACATTCTTCTATTCTCCAATGCTCATTTTCTCTGCTGATTATGTATAAAATCCTGAGGATAATTCCCACAGCACACAGAGCTCTGATCGCGACTACTAAGATCAAGCATTATTTGTCTTTGTGATGATACCTGCAGGAATTGGCCGGGGTGACAAGACCAGTCTCACTGGGGGAGGGGGCACAGATAGTGTCTGTCTGGCGACTCAGATTCTAGAGCACCCAGGCCACCCAGCTCCTTCTGGTTGATCTCTTAAATTTCACTCTTGAGTGATTGTCCCTTGATCTCATTTGAGAGCTCACGTTTGTGCTGTGTTTAATTGTGAATTAAACATCTGAGCAAGCATTCTTATTTCAGCTCAGGAAAAGCTGAAAGAAAGCTGAGCAGATGAAGATAGTCAGGGTATGGAAGAATGACTTCCCCTCTCAAAGACCCAGTTCAAGCTTCTCCTATTGCTCTGTGAACCTCTCACCTCCTTTCTCCCTTGTCCCCCCACTTCCTCGCCTAGCCAGACAGGAAGGAAGCTGAAGGCCAGCAGGGACCCTAGGCTCCCTAAGAGGAATAGCGCCCAAGAGGATCGCCTGGTGGAGGTCACAATTTGAACGGATGCTGCGGATGCTCCCAGCTCTTGCAAAAGTCAATGCTTCAGAATATACTGATTTGCTCTTTCTTCCTCTCATTCATCTTGATGCTTGCAGTTGCTAAAAAGAGAAAAAGCCTTCAGAGCCTGATCAGAAGTTAGAGCTTCAGCAGCTTCTACTCCTCAACACATACTCCCGCCTGGGTCCTCTCCCACCTTTCTGTTCTCACCTTATTCACAAGGCACACCTTTCCAGAAGAGAACCAATAAAAATAGCAGCAGTTGTAAAACAATGTTTTATGTGTTGTTTCAGGTAAATATCTGTCTCACAGTAGGGAAAGCATTTCCAAGCATAGAAATAAAGAAAAGAGAACATAAAGTAAAAGATTGATGGGTTTGATCACATAAAAATTTAAAATGTTTATGCAACAAAAGCCTCCAAAAGCAAAATCTGAAAAACACAAACTAGAAAGAAATTGGGACACCATAAATAACAGACAATGAGTCATTATTCCTAATACATAAAATGCTCTTACACAGTAGAAAGAGATGGATATGCCACTAGGAAAATTGGCAAAATGGGAAAGGCTGATGCACAAAATAAAAAAATACATATGGACGATAAAAATATTTTTTAAAGTTCAACTTATGGTCAAATCAAAGGACTTTAAATGCCAGGCCCATTTTTAATGCATCATATACGCAATTGTTTTACAATAACACTCAGTATTAGTGAGGTTATAAGACAGTGGATATTTATATGCCATTAGTGAGAATGTTACCTGTTACATCCTTTTTAATAGGTAATTTACCAATATGCATCAAAATTCTTAAAAAAATTTCTATAATGTTTGCCTTACTAACTCTAATTCTATGAATTTACTGTGAGGAAACAAAGATATAAACAGTTATTTATTAATAAAGATGTTAAACACAGGGTCAGTTATAAAGGAGAGAGAGAAATAACTTATATGTGTGACAGCCTAAATCTTAAACGTAAGTGGTATGTAATGTCCAGAACAAGAAATATTTGTCATTCATTAAAATCTATATTTTAAAATGATATTTGATGATAAGGATAAATATTCACACTTTAAAAAATGACTTAAAAGTTATGAACAGTGTGGTCTATAAACCTGCTTCTATTTATTCATGAATGTGTGTGGGAGTGTGTGTATCCCTCGAAGTGGTGACGCATACACAGTGGGGATCCAGGAGTAATGTGACCAGTCAAGACTAAAGCTTCTCATGGAGCTTTATTTTTCTGTATTCCTCCAATCTATAATTAATATATAAATATCTTTAGAAAAAAATAAAATTTTTAGAAATCATACATGTTTTAATTGATCAAAATGTCATTATCCATTATGCTCTGCAACAGAATATCCAATCTACTTTTTAATTGCATTTCTATCAAAATTGCCATCAAAGGGGCTCTGGCCCTGGAAGAAAAGAATATTTCTACATGATAAACCCAGCAAACACTGTGCCCTCTGCATTCGATCATACTAACAGACAACTCTTCTAATAATGTTTGAATCTGTTACCAGCCGACAGATAATAGGTAATCCCCAAACTCCAAATTAAGGTCTTAGATACTTTAGGCTGCTGTAACAAATTACCATAGCCTGGGTGGCTTAAATAACACTCACTTATTTCTCACAGTTCTAGGGGCTGGGAAGTTCAAGATCAAGGTGAGGGCAGATTCAGATTGCACATGGCCATCTTCTCATTGTGTGGCCAAGAGCAAGAAGCAGCTCAGGAGTTTCTTAGGTGCTCCAGAGAACACCTACATGAGGGTTCCACCCTCATGACCTAATTACCTCCCAAATACCCCACTTCCTAATACCATCATGTTGGGGAAAATGCAAACATTCAATCTATAACAAGGTCCATAGACGACCATTATAAAGATCTCAAATATTTTTGGAACAGTGCCTATTTTGAAGTAAGCTATAATTATAAAGCTTTTGGGGTCAAACATGGTGGTTCACACCTGTAATCCCAGCACTTTGGGAGGCTGAGATGGGCAGATCACTTGAGCCCAGGAGTTTAAGACCAGCCTGGAAAACATGGCCAAACCCCGTCTCTACAAAAAATACAAAACTTAGCTAGATGGCACATGCTTGTAGCACCAGCTACTTGGGAGGTTGAGGTGGGAGAATCACTTACGCCCAGGAGGACTAGGCTGCAGTTTGTTGTGATCTCACTACTCTAGCCTGGGTGACAAGGCACGTCCATGTCTCAAAAAAAAAAAAAAAAACATATGTATAAAGTTTGTAAAAATTGCAAGACTTAAAAACCACATTGAACTCTATGGAATGAAATTACTCAATGTAACTGAATTTTTATGTTATTGTATTTCTTCACCTTTATCTGGAATTTTTCTCCTAGAATTGTCAGATTTAGAGTGGTTTGGAGATTTAGCCTTCAGTGGGATGGGAAAGTACACTATGAGGAGAGTTCTTTACACATGGCATCCCTAAGCAGCCTATGACCAAGCTCAAATATGGCATTTTTCTATGTCCTAATGCAACTGAAAAATAGGCATTATAAAATATTTCTCCATCTGGTGATGGCACATTTTCCACATGGAATCCTCCATCAAATGTCATAATCTCCCAAGTGATCTAATTTGGTCTCCATTTTCTGCTCATCTTTTGTTCTTTTAAGAAATGGCAGTGCCTTTACAGTTTGTCTTTTGGGGTAAGCTGCATCTTTTCCAAAGTTCAGTGATGTGTGGTTCCCAAGATGTGTTAATCCTGGTGAGATTTACCTTTCTCTCCTAGAGATTTCACTAAGTACCAACCCGCTCCTGGTGTTTATCATTTTAATGAGTAGCCTTAAAGAGCGTCTCCTCAAAACAGACTTTCAGGGAGTCTCCTAAAAAAGCTAATGTGAATTCACCGATCCTTCAATATTTAAAGACATTTCATTAGGAAGGATTTCTTGAGCCATCTCTAAAGCAAATGTAAGAGCTCTGATTTCTGTCTCACATTGGCAATAACAGAGTTAATTTAGTCAAGTCACAACCTCTCTAAGACTTAATTTCTTTTTCTGAAAAATAGAGAGTGGATGCATGTGTGTGTCATGTGTGTGTTATGTGTTCATTATATGGAATATAACCTAGAAGGATGCATACCAAAATGTTAACAGTGGTCACCTCTGAGCAAAGAGATGATGGGTGGTTTAAGCTCCGCCTCCCAGATTCACACCATTCTCCTGCCTCAGCCTCCTGAGTAGCTGGGACTATAGGCGCCCGCCACCAGGCCCAGCTAATTTTTTAAATCATTATTATTTTTAGTAGAAATGGGGTTTCACCGTGTTAGCCAGGATGGTCTCGATCTCCTGACCTCATGATCCACCCGTCTTGGCCTCCCAAAGTGCTGGGATTATAGGCGTTAGCCACTGTGCCTGGCCTTTAGATGCTTTTAAAGGTCTAAGATTTAGTAAAATAATAGTTCGAATACAGTTTTATAATCTAGGAACAATACAATATTATAACTAGGATTATGAATTAGTTCCTACACTTAAAAGTAAGAGTTCTGAATTAAAAAGTAAAAACATGTAGGCTGGGCAGAGATTTTAAAAATTATAATTATCTACATTGTTCAGAAAAGACAAAGAAAACATCTTTTTATCTTTTTAACACTTTTGTATAAATTTACAGAATATCATCTTAAAGTAAAAGCTGGGAAAAGAAATTTTTTTTTTTTTTTGAGACGGAGTCTCGCTCTGTCGCCCAGGCTGGAGTGCAGTGGCGCCATCTCGGCTCACTGCAAGCTCCACCTCCCGGGTTCACGCCATTCTCCTGCCTCAGCCTCCTGAGTAGCTGGGACTACAGGCGCCCGCCGCCATGCCCGGCTAATTTTTTGTATTTTTAGTAGAGACAGGGTTTCACCGTGTTAGCCAGGATGGTCTTGATCTCCTGACCTCGTGATCCGCCCGCCTCAGCCTCCCAAAGTGCTGGGATTACAGGCTTGAGCCACCGTGCCCAGCCTGGGAAAAGAAAATTTATGTGCTCCTTGGGATCTTTCAGATTCAAGGGCATTTGATAAATTCTACCCTCTTTCTCAGCAAGTCATAACCCAATTTAAAACTAAGATAAAATAGTAAAGCAAATAGAAAATCAAACTAGTACCCATATTGCTGCTAAAGCTCATATTGGAGAATGCAGCATATGTCTGGGACAAGCAATTTTCTGATGCTGAATCCCCCAGTTGGACTGACTGACACCCTGTCATTGCTGTAGTATCGGACCATGCAGCACTGAACCGCAGGGACAGGCCTCACTGCTAAGCTAACTCATGACAGCAACTAATGGAGAATACTTGCAATAGACTAAATGTTTGCGTATCCCCAAAATCCATACATTAAAATTCTACCCCTCAATATGATGGAGGAAGGGCCTTTGGGAGGAGGAGCCTTTGAGAGATGATCAGCTCTTAATAACAGAGCTCTCATGCATAAAATGAGTTCTCTTATAAAAAGCCGGCCCTTTCTGCCATGTGAGGGCACACTGAGAAGACACTCTCTGAGCCAGAAAGTGGACCCTCAGCAGACACTGAATCTGCCAGTACCCTGATCCTGCACTTCTATCCTCCAGAGCTGTGAGGAATACATTTCTGTTATTTAGAAGACACCCAGTCTATGATATTTTGTCGTAGCAGCCCAAATGAACTAAGACAACAATTGGTATCAGTGACTAGAACAACCCCCAAGAGGAAGGGGAGATAAAGCCACAGACATAAATAAATTCCCGCCTTGTACTAAATGGTCCGTTAGGAACACATGCAGAAGGCATGAGTTAGCGGGTGAAGACCTGTCAGTCAAGAATATTGCACAGGCAGTCATTCAGCGAGGATTAATAAGTGTGTCCTGCCAATCGAAGCAGGCATCTCTGTTCAGTATCTGGACACCACTGGATATTAAAATATTCCACATCCATGAATTTATTTTCGATCTTACATTTTCTTTAATTCAGAAGTATTTCTTTTTTATTTATTTTTTAACTGACAAGTAAAAATTGTATGTATTTATGGTATACAACATGTGATATATATCTACATTGTGGAATAGCTAAATCAAGTTATTTAACATGTACATTTCTTTCATATGCTTAATTTTTGTGGTGAGGACCCCTAAAATCTACTGGCTTAACAATGTTTAAATATATAATACATTGTTATCTTTAGTTGTCATGATGTACAATGGATCTCTTGAAGTTATTCCTTCCAACTGAATTGTTTTGTCCTTTGGCAAGTATTACCCCAGTGCCCCTATCCCAAGCCTTGGGTAACTGTCATTTGACTCCCTATTTCTTAAGTGAGAATCTTTTACGTTACACATATAAGTGAGGTAATGAGGTCTCTATCATTCTGCGCCTGGCTATTTGCTATGGTTTAAACGCGCCCTCCAAAACTCACGCGGAAACTTAATCCCCAACGTGGCAGTATTGAGAGACAGGGCCTTTAAGAGGAGAGTGGATCATAAGTGCGCCGCCATCATTCATGGATTAATTCATTCTTGTTTAATAGATTAATGGGTTAATGGATTAACAGGTTATCGTTCAAGGAGAACGGGTGGCCTTGTAAGAAAAAGAAAAGAGACGTGAGTGTTAGTGTGCTCAGCCCCCTCACCACGGGATCCCCTGTACTTGCTCGGGACCCTTCAGAGAGTCTCCATCAGCAAGAAGCCTCTCACTAGAGGTGGCTCCTCAACATTGAACTTCTCAGCCTCCACAATTTTAAGACATACACTTATTTTCTTTATAAATTACCCAGTTTCAGGTATTCTGTTATAAGCAACAGAAAATGGACCAAGACTGTATTTCTCTTAACATAATATCCTCCAGGTTTATCTGTTTTGTAATAAATGACAGGATTTTGTTTTGTTTTGTTTTACTTCTTTCTAACTTTCAGTTTCAGTTTGGGGATACGTGTGCAGGTTCGTTACATGGGGAGATTCCATGTCACATGGGTTTGGTGCACAGATTACTTTGGCAGCCCGGTAATAAACACAGGACCCCCAATAGGTAGTTTTTCAATCCTCACCCTCCTCCCATTCTCCACCCTCCATTAGGCGCCAGTGCCTGTTGTTCCCTTCATTGTGTCTATGTGTACTCAGTGTTTAGCTCTCACTTGTAAGTTAGGACATGTACTATTTGGTTTTCTGTTCCTATGTTAATTCACTTAGGATCATGGTCTGTGGTTCCATGCGTGGTGCTGCAAATCACAAGATCTTACTTTTTTTTTTTTTTTTTTTTTTTTTTTTTTATATTTATAAGTTAGGACATGTACTATTTGGTTTTCTGTTC
>NW_012100498.1:0-1309 GCF_000951045.1 Mandrillus leucophaeus | reverse complement strand
AACACGGTGAAACCCCATCTCTACTAAAAAATACAAAAAACTAGCCGGGCAAGGTGGCAGGCGCCTGTAGTCCCAGCTACTCGGGAGGCTGAGGCTGGAGAATGGCGTGAACCCGGGAGGCGGAGCTTGCAGTGAGCCGAGATCCGGCCACTGCACTCCAACCTGGGCGACAGAGCGAGACTCCGTCTAAAAAAAAAAAAAGAAAAATTAGCAGATGTGGTGGTATGCACCTGTAGTCCCAGCTACTTGGGAGGCTGGGGTGGGAAGATCTCTTGAGCCCAAGGGGTGGGGGTAACAGTGAGCCAAGACGCACTGCACTCCAGCCTGGGCAACAGAGCCAGACCCTGTCTCAAAAAAAAAAAAGTACATGAAAGGATTAACTCTGGAGAGAAGTCATATGAATGTAAGAAATGTAGAAAAGCATTGAATTCTCTCAGGTCCTTGCGTAGACATAAAAGGACTCACTGGAGAGATACTCTATAAATGTGTGAAATGTAGGAAAATATTCTTTAATGTTATTTCATTTCAGATAGAAATAATTCTCATTGGAGATAAACCCTATGAATGTAAACACATAGTAAAGCCTTAATTAGCCTCAGTTTCTTTCAAATACAGTTATCCCCTAATATGTGCAGGAGATTGGTACCACCACCCCCTGGGCATACCTAAATCCACACATGGCAAGTCCCTTTTTAAAAAAGATGTATTTGGGTTAGGCACAGTGACTCACATCTGTAATCCTAGCACTTAAGGAGTCCAAGGGAGGTGGATCACTTGAGCCCAGGAGTTAGAGGCCAGCCTGGGTAACATAGCAAAACCCTGTCTCTACAAAAGATACACAGATTAGCTGGGTGTGGTGGCATGTACCTGTACTCCCAGCTACTAGGGAGGCTAAGGTGGGAGGATCGCTTGAGCCTGGGAGGCTGAGGTTCCAATGAGTCAAAATCACATCAGTGCACTCTTGCATGGGCAACAGAATGAGATCCTGTCTCTAAAAATAAAAAATATTTACATATTTCTTTCTTTCTTTTTTTTTTTTTTTGAGATGGACTCTCATTCTGTTGCCCAGGCTGGAGTACAGTAGCACGATCTTGGCTTACTGCAACCTCCACCTCCCGGGTTCAAGCAATTCTCCTGCCTCAGCCTCCTGAGTAGCTGGGATTACAGGTGCCTGTCCCCACGCCCAGCTAATTTTTGTACTTTTAGTAGAGATGAGGTTTCACCATGTTGGCCAGGCTGGTCTTGAACTCGTGACCTCAGGTAATCCACCCACCTTGGCCTCCCAAAGCGTTGGTATTACAGGCGTGAG
>NW_012100497.1:0-1218 GCF_000951045.1 Mandrillus leucophaeus | reverse complement strand
TCACGCCATTTTCCTGCCTCAGCCTCCTGAGTAGCTGGGATTACAGGCGCCCGCCACCACGCCCGGCTAATTTTTTGTATTTTTTTTTTTTTTAGTGGAGACGGGGTTTCACCGTGTTGGCCAGGATTGTCTCAATCTCCTGACCTCGTGATCTGCCCGCCTTGGCCTCCCAAAGTGCTGGGATTAGAGGTGTGAGCCACCGCGCCCAGCTGTTTGTCTGTTTTGAGACTGAGTCTCGCTCTGTCCCCCAGGCTAAAGTGCAGTGGCGTGATCTCGGCTCACTGCAACCTCTGCCTCCTGGGTTCAAGTGATTCTCCTGCCTCAGCCTCCCAAGTAGCTGGGATTACAGGTGTGTGCCACCATGCTCGGCTAATTTTTGTATTTTTAGTAGAGACAGGGTTTTGCCATGTTGGCCAGGTTGGTCTTGAACTCCTGGCCTAAAGCAATACTCCTGCCCCGGCCTCCCAAAGTGTTGGAATTTCGGGCGTGAGTCACTGCGCCCAGCCTGTAAGCACTTGTTAAGTAGACTTAGGGAGATGGGAAATGCCTAGAACCTTCTGCCCCCTCCTCCCTAGCCCCCCCCCATGCCCCAAGGAGTCAACTCACTCGTTTTTTGTGCCCTTCTGCCCACAGAACTCGCCCCGGCTATCAGTAGGGTAGATCACCTTTCGAGGGTCTCCATGAGTCCAGGCTGTGGAAAGATCCAGGGATACTGAGACACTACCACTCCTGAGATCCAGCCGTGTTCCCACTCCAGAGGCTATGGCTGCCTCCGCCCACCCTGGAACTCCAAGTCCTGCCCCGTTCTCTACTCACCTATAATGCCCACAGCCACGTAGCCCACAATGGCCAGGAGCAGGAATACACAGCATATGACGTCCGTGCAGCCCCTGGGGAGCAGAGGGGCAGCGTTTGGAGAAGCCTTGGTGCCATGTGCACCATGGGCCCATCAGTTCTCTGCAAACACCCTCATCCATGTATTATTTGGACAAATTTTCCTGAGTGGTTTGAATGCTGTACCAAAGGCACGTGCATTTTTATTTTTATTTCATTTCATTTTTTAATTTTGTGCAATAGAGTCTCACTCTGTCATCCAGGTTGGAGGACAGTGGCACAATCATAGCTCACTACAGCCTCGAACTCCTGGGCTCAAGCGATCCTCCTGCCTCAGCTTCCCAAGTAGTTGAGACTACAGGTGCACACCACCATACATTTTTT
>NW_012100496.1:0-1185 GCF_000951045.1 Mandrillus leucophaeus | reverse complement strand
TGTTGAGACAGAGTCTCGTTCTTGTTGCCAAGGCTGGAGTGCAGTGGCACAGTCTCGGCTCACTGCAGCCTCCACCTCCCCGGATCAAGCAATTCTCCTTCCTCAGCCTCCCAAGTAGCTGGGACTACAGATACCTGCTACCACACCCCACTAAGTTTTATATTTTTAGTAGAGATGGGGGTTTCATCATGTTGGCCACGCTGGTCTCAAACTCCTGACCTCAAGTGATCCGCCTGCCTTGGCCTCCCAAAAGTTCTGGGATTACAGGTGTGAGCCACCGTGCCCGGCCCCAACTTCTTTCTTCTTTTACTTTTTCTTCTTCCTTTTGCTTTTGTTTCCTTTTCTCCTCTCTCTCCACCTTAGCTGCCAGGCTTGGTGGCTCATGCCTGTAATCCCAGCACTTTGGGAGGCTGAGGTGGGCGGATCACCTGAGGTCAGGAGTTGGAGACTAGCCTGGCCAACATGGTGAAACCCCGTCTCTACTAAATACAAAAATTAACCAGGCATGGTGGTGGGCACCTGTAATCCCAGCTACCCAGGAGGCTGAGGCAGGAGAATCGCGGGAACCCAGGAGGCAGAGGCTGCAGTGAGCAGAGATCGCACCACTGCACTCCAACCTGGGCTACAGAGCAAGACTATGCCTCAAAAAAA
Source organism: Mandrillus leucophaeus (assembly GCF_000951045.1). NCBI lineage: Eukaryota > Metazoa > Chordata > Mammalia > Primates > Cercopithecidae > Mandrillus > Mandrillus leucophaeus. The sequence goes on along the minus strand of NW_012100496.1, from coordinate 534 downwards.
AAAAAAAAAAAAAAAAAAAAAAAAAATCTGGGGACAGTGACTCACGCCTGTAATCCCAGCACTTTGGGAAGCTGAGGCGGGCGGATCACCTGAGGTCAGGAGTTCGAGACCAGCCTCAACATGGAGAAAACCCGTCTCTACTAAAAATACAAAATTAGCTGGGCATGGTGGTACCTGCCAGTAATCCCAGCTACTCAGGAGGTTGAGGCAGGAGAATTGCTTGAACCTGGGAGGTGGAGGTTGCGATGAGCCGAGATTGCGCCACTGCACTCCAGCCTGGGCAACAAGAGCAGAAAACTCCATCTCAAAAAGAAAGAAAGAAAGAAAAAGAAATAAAGCAGAGGGCCAGGCAGCAGCTTGCAGAAGTTTGGAAGCTCTAGAGATATCAACTCCTACACTTCTTGGAAAGCCGACACTCTTTAAAATTCCTTGCCTCAATGTGATATGCGTAACTGCAGGAAAGCTAGGCTTCGTGAGAGAATTGTTAGAAATGTGGGTTTTGCAGCCAGGCACAGTGGCTCACGCCTGTAATCC
>NW_012100495.1:0-1599 GCF_000951045.1 Mandrillus leucophaeus | reverse complement strand
CACTGCACTCCAGCCTGGGCAACAGAGGGAGACTCCGTCTCAAAAAAAAAAAAAAGTTCACTCATGTGGTCAGGCATGGTGGCTCAAGCCTGTAATCCCAGAAATGTGGGAGGCTGAGGCAGGCAGACGGCTTGAGTCCAGGAGTTCGAGACCAGCCTGAGCAACATGGGGAAACCCCAGCTCTACAAAAAATGGAAAAATTAGCCAGGCATGGTGGTGTGCACCTGTAGCCCCAAATAGGAGGCCGAGGTGGGAGGATCACCTAAGCCCAAGGAGGTGGAGGCTGCAGTGAGCTGTGATTGCACCACTACACTCCAGCCTGGGTAACAGAATCAGATCCTGTCTCAAGAAAAAGAAAAAAAAAAGAAAAGAAAAAAAAAAAGAAAAGAAAAATTTGGCTGGGCCAAATTTGGGTCGATTGCTTGAGCCCAGGAGTTCAAGACCAGTCTTGGCAACATGGCAAAACCCTATCTCTACAAAAATTACAAAACTTAGCCAGGCACGGTAGTGTGCATCTGTAGTCCTTCCTAACTACTTGGGAAGCTGATGTTAGAGGATCACCTGACCCCCATCTGCGTAGTCAGAGTTTGCATGAACCAAGATTGTGCCACTACACTCCAGCCTGGGTGACAGAGTGAGACCCTGTCTCAAAAAAGAAAGAAAGAAAGAAAAAGAAAAAAACAGATTGCAACACTTTATACAGTTGGAGTCCAATTCTGTTAACAATATGTACATGCCCACATAGATCACTGGCAGACACGTGAAAATATTCACCAAAGGCCATCTTAGGGTGATGGAGTTATATGTCATTGATATTTTCCTTTTTGTACTTTCTTGCCATTTTGAAATTTTTTTTTGCATAGAGCATGGGTTTTATTATCAGAAAAGAAAAACAAGGTAACTATGACTGAATTTTTTTTTTTTTTTCAGATGGAGTCTTGCTCTGTTGCCCATGCCATCTCGGCTCACTGCAACCTGTGCCTCCCGAGTTCAAGCAATTCTCCTACATCAGCCTCCTGAGTGGCTGGGATTACAGGTGCCTGCCACCACGCGTAGCTAATTTTTGTATTTTTAGTAGTGACAGGGTTTCACCATGTTGGCCAGGCTGGTCTCGAACTCCTGACCTCAAGTGACCCATCCACCTCGGCCTCCCAAAGTGCTGGGATTACAGGCATGAGCCACTGCCCTGGCCTTTTTTTTTTTCTTGACAGGTTTTGGCCAGGCGCGGTGGCTCACACCTGTAATCCCAGCACTTTGAGAGGCTGAGGCAGACGGATCACAAGGTCAGGAGATCGAGACCATCCTGGCTAACACAGAGAAACCCTGTCTCTACTAAAAATACAAAAAATTAGCCGGGGGTGGTGGCGAGCGCCTTTAATCCCAGTTACTAGGGAGGCTGAGGCAGGAGAATTGCATGAACCCAGGAGGCAGAGGTTGCAGTGTGCCGAGATCACGCCACTGCACTCCAGCCTGGGCGACAGAGCGAGACTCTGTCAGAAAGAAAGAGGAAGGAAGGAAGGGAGGGAGGAAGGGAGGAAGGGAGGAAGGGAGGAAGGAAGGAAGCCTGTTTCCTTTTCTTTTGCAATATGCCTCTTTAAA
>NW_012100494.1:0-1446 GCF_000951045.1 Mandrillus leucophaeus | reverse complement strand
AAAAAAGTAATAGATCATTTTATTTGCAAACTGTTTATAACATTAAAACATTTTTACTGAAATTATTATGCTGTTCCATTTTTCAGGATAATTCTTTGAGATAGACATAAATTATTATTTCCATTATTTCATGGGGAAAATTGGGACAAGTTACACTACATCAGCCAAAGGGAGGAAGAATAATAATTTTCTTTCTCTTTTTTTCTGTCTCTATTGATTTGTTAACCATTGGTGAAACATCAACAGACTTTACAAATAATACATAAGCATAAAGCAAATGAAACTGTACTGAAGATTGATGCATAAATGACCCACACAAAAAAACAATAAAATCAAAGATAAATGAATCACAATTCTTGCAAAGTTTATTTTTTAGAATGCTTTAACTATGTATCAATTACTCTAATATCATGATTCCAATAAATAATGTGACATTCTTAGGAAAAAGGAACACATTACAAATCAATGCAAAACAATGGTTTAGCCACAAGGGTTTAACAGCAACAGCAAGCTTTGTTTTTCTCCCCTCTGGGAGACATTTCTGAAACAGATTTTTTTCAGAAGCTCTGAAAACAAAGTTTTGCATGTATCATCACATTGTCATTTCTCTCCTTCTGGCTATCTTTAATCATAAACCTCAAATATTATTGAATTTGTTTATTTGCTATGTGGTTGAATTACTTTTAACTAGAAACTGGGGATTTCTAATCCTCTTAAGCCAAATTATTTTCCTTCTCAACTATGCACTAATGCTCTCATGATTTCTTGTTGATAATATAACATGTTCTCTAATCGGCACTTTCACTAATACAGTAGGACTTATATGGTTTCAGACTTCTCCTGCCTTGCTTGTACTTTCCCCGAGGTATGAATTATGAGGGCCATTGGCGTGTGACACAAAGAGGAAAATTAGACCAGCTCGCATCACCTTATTTCAATTTCTTACTTTTTTTCCCTGTTGAGAAAAATTTTCACCTTACATATATTACAGAATTCACTAATGGCATATTTGCATCAGGATTAGAGGTACTTATAGCATCAGATCTACTTCTAAGCCCATTTTCATTTCAAAACCATGTTTACTTACTGTTTATATCAGACATAGCCTATATTTTGGCTTTACCTAGGGAGAAGGGAAAAGATGAGGGTGAGTAACACAGTTTTAACTCCATTCACCAAAAAACTGATTTTTAGAAAATAAAGGCTTTTAAAAAAATATTTGAGCTAGCATGACCTGAAAATTTTAAAAACATTATATGTACATATTTTTCTATATATTGTAATGAATTTGGTTTTAAAATATGATGATATATTGGCATCTTTAAACTTTATTACATATAGAAATACTTGAATATGGAATGTGGGGAATTTTAAGTTTCAAACAGAGACAATACTAATAAATTTTTAAATTTACATCTATTTATTAAGAGATTAAGAGATTAACTT
>NW_012100493.1:0-1070 GCF_000951045.1 Mandrillus leucophaeus | reverse complement strand
TTTTTGAGACAGAGTCTCACTCTGTCGCCCAGGCTGGAGTGCAAATGGCACGATCTCGGCTCACTGCAACCTCTACCTCCCAGGTTCAAGTGACTCTCCTGCCTCAGCCTCCTAAGTAGCTAGGATTACAGGCGCTCGCCACCACGCCTGGCTGATTTTTGTATTTTTGGTAGAGACGGGGTTTCGCCACATTGGCCGTGCTGGTCTCGAACTCCTGACCTCAGGTGATCAGCCAGCTTCGGCCTTCCAAAGTGCTGGGATTACAGGCGTGAGCCACTGTGCCCAGCCTATATCTCATCAATTTACAATCACATCTAAAAATGCAAAGTTTTCTTTAAACTTACGTCTTCTAATCTATGTTATCTTAGAATAAACCATTTTGGCTGGGTGCAGTGGCTCACACCTGTAATCCCAACACTTTGGGAGGCCAAAGGAGGTCAGGAGTTTGAGACTAGCCTGGCCAACATGGTGAAACCCCGTTTCTACTAAAAATACAAAAAATTAGCCAGGCGTGGTGGCAGGCATCTGTAGTCCAAGCTACTCGGGAGGCTAAGGCAGGAGAATTGCTTGAACGTGGGAGGTGGAGGTTGCAGTGAGCCAAGAAGGCACCACTGCACTCCAGCCTGGGCGACAGAGCAAGACTCTGTCTCAAAAAAAAAAAAAAAAAAAAAATCAAAAATGCACATGCGGAGAATGTTTGTATCTCTAATATTCTGACATGGATGCCAAAAATATGTAGCATAATGTGTTACCACTGAAGGAAGTTGGGTGATAGATCCATGGTACCTCTCTGTACTAATTTGCATCTTCTTTTGAGTCTGTAATTATTTGAAAATAAAAGGTTAGAAAAACAAGCTAGGTGCAGTGGCACTCACCTGTAATCCTAGCTACTTGTCTGTAATCCCAGCTACTCCCAGGAAGCTGAGGCAAGAGGGTTGCTTGAGCCCAGGAGTTCAAGATCAGCCTAGGCAACACAGCAAGACTCTGTCTCAAAAAAAAAAAAAGATACAAAAACAATACATGGCATACCCACCTGATGCCACTCCCTAAGCTTGCTAATCTACAACCTC
>NW_012100492.1:0-1429 GCF_000951045.1 Mandrillus leucophaeus | reverse complement strand
AGATGGAGTCTCGCTCCATCGCCCAGGCTGGAGTGCAGTGGCCGGATCTCAGCTCACTGCAAGCTCCGCCTCCCGGGTTTACTCCATTCTCCTGCCTCAGCCTCCCGAGTAGCTGGGACTACAGGCGCCCGCCACCATGCCCAGCTAGTGTTTTGTATTTTTTTGGTAGAGACGGAGTTTCACCATGTTAGCCAGGATGGTCTTGATCTCCTGACCTCGTGATCTGCCCGTCTCGGCCTCCCAAAGTGCTGAGATTACAGGCTTGAGCCACCGCGCCCGGCCTGAGTCATTTCATTTAGCATAATATCCTCAAGGTTCATCCATGTTGTATATGCATCAGAATTTCTTTCATTTTTAAGGCTGAATAATATTCCATTTTATGTACATACCACATTTTGTTTATTCTTCAGTCAGTGAACACCTGGGTTACTTTCTTCCACCTTTTGGCTATTGTGAATATGGGTGTGTAAATATCTTCTCAAGACCCTGATTTCAGTTTTCTGGATATTGTCATAGGCTGAATGTCCCCATAAAATTCCTATGTTGAAGCCCTAATCCCCAGTGTCTCAGAATGTGCCTGTATTTGGAGACAGGGCCTTTGTAGAGGTAATTAAGTTAAAATGTGGTCCTTAAGGTGGGCCCTAATTCAATCTGATGTCCTTAAAAGAGGAAATTTGGACACACTGAGAGACACCAGGTACTTGTATGGGCTGAGGGACCACCAAGAAACCACACCTACTTATGCCTTGATCTCGAGCTGTGAGAAAATAAGTTTCAGTTAAGTCATTCAATCTATGGTTTTCTGTTATGGCAGCCGTAGGAAACTGATGTAGGTTTATACCAGAGGTGAGATTGCTGGATCATACGGTAATTCTATTTTAATTTTTTGAGAAACTGTCATACTCTTTTCCACAGTAGGTGTACCACTTTACATTGCCATCAGTAGATCACAAGGGTTCCCATTTCTCCACAATATCGTTGACACTTGTGTTGTTTGTTCGTTTGTTTATAGTAGCCATCCTACTGTGTGTGATGTGGCATCTCATTGTGGTTTTGATTTGCATTTCCGTAATGCAATGCGGTAATGTTGAGCACCTTTTGTTGAGCACCTTTTAAAGTGCTTGTTGGCCACTTGTGTATCTTCTTTGGATAAATGTCTATTCAGGTCCTTTGCTCATTTTTAAATAAAGTGTTTGCTTTTTTGTTGTTGAGTTGTAGATTTCTTATCCTTTAAAAATCCTCTCTTTGGACCTAAACCCTGGGAGAACTGATGACCATAGAAGTTTTAAAGGAACCTAATTTTAGAAAGAGAGGGGGCTGCCGGGCGCGGTGGCTCACGCCTATAATCCTAGCACTTTGGGAGGCCAAGGCGGGCGGATCACAAGGTCAGGAGATCGAGACCACGGTGAAACCCCGTCTCTACTAAAAA
>NW_012100491.1:0-1419 GCF_000951045.1 Mandrillus leucophaeus | reverse complement strand
GGCATAATCACGGTTCACTGCAGCCTTGACCTCCCGCCTGGGCAACAAGAGCGAAACTCCGTCTCAAAAAAAAAAAAAAAAAAAAAAAAAACAGCTCTTAGCAGGGAGAAATGTGTGCACATATACAGTGGGTTCTCAGTATTCTCTGTAGTTCTATAAGTTCTATAAAGTGGCTTCAAACACTGATATAGTGAATACTGAACCATTGCTCTTAGAGGAAATGCAGAATAAGGTGCCTGAGGGCCTCTAGTTACATTTTCATCAGCCCATTAATATCTAACCTTGTTTTACCCGTATTTCTGTTTAAAGACTCCATATGTCAGGTATGATTCTGACATGAACATTGATTGGTATTTTTGTTTACATTAAGGATTAAAATGAAAGTAAAAGAACAAAGGTGTATATTGGGAACTTCATTCATTATTCAATAGCATGAGTGACTTCTTTGTGAATCAGGTAACTGTTTTCAAATACCAGAATATCCCTCAATTTTTTGTACTATTTCCAATGTAATAGCTACAGACACGGCATACTTTTAAATTTAGTATGCAATATTAACCTTTCTCCTTTACTTTCTTTTGTCTAGAACACTGTACAGGTTTTTGTGTGAGCATAAATTTTCATTTCTTTAGGAAAAATACACAAGAATGTGACTGCTAGCTCATATGATAAACGTATTTTCAACTTTATAAAAAAGCTACCAATTTGGGCGCAGTGGCTCATACCCATAATCCCAGCAGTTTAGGAGGCTGAGGTGGAAGGATCCCTTGAACCCAGGAGTTCGAGACTAGCCTAGGCAACATGGTGAAACTCTCTCTCTACAAAAAAATACCAAAATTAGCCAGGCAGGCTAGGCACGGTGGCTCAGGCCTGTAATCCCAGCACTTTGGGAGGCCAAGGCGGGCAGATCACCTGAGGTCAGGAGTTCGAGACCAGCCTGGCCAACATGGTGAAATCCCGTCTCTACTAAAAATACAAAAATTAGCTGGACATGGTGGCAGGTTCTTGTAATCCCAGCTACTTGGGAGGCTGAGGCAGGAGAATCGCTTGAACCCAGGAGACGGAAGTTGCCATGAGCCGAGATCATGCCACTGCACTCCCGCCTGGGCAAAAAGAGTGAAACTCCTTCTCAAAAAAACAAAAACAAAAAGTAGCCAGGCATGGTGGCGAGGCTAGGGTGGGAGGATCACTTGGGTCCAGAAGACAGAGGTTACAATGAGCTGAGATTGTGGCACTGCACTCCAGCCTGGGTGACAGTGCAAGACCTTGTCCAAAAAAAAAAGAAAAGAAAAGAAAAAGAAATAAAAAAGAAAAAAGAAGAGAGAAAAAGAGAAGAAAGAAAGAAAAGAAAAGGAGCTACCAAACTTTTCCAGTGTGGCTGTACTTTTTTTTTTTTTTTTTTTTTTTTTTTTTTTTTTT
>NW_012100490.1:0-1448 GCF_000951045.1 Mandrillus leucophaeus | reverse complement strand
GCGGTGGAGTTAGGAGCAATGCTTTTTGGGCAGAGGGTGAATCTCACAAAGTACATTCTCAAGGGTGGGGAGAATTACAAAGAACCTTCTTAATGGCGGGGGAGATTACAAAGTACATTGATCAGTTAGAGTGGGGCAGAAACAAATTACAATGGTTGAATGTCACCAGTTAAGGCTATTTTCACTTCTTTTGTGGATCCTTGAGTTACTTCAGGTGATCTGGATGTATACGTGGAGGTCACAGGGGATAAGATGGTTTAGCTTGGGCTCAGAGGTATGATGTTATGCCCAGACCATTTGTTCCCCAAAGAAGACCACCAGAGTCCAGAGTCAAAGCCAAGCGGCAAGGATCTTTACTACAAGTTCGAACTTGGTCCCTCCATTCCACAGCATACAGGAGGGCCTCGAACAATGCGAGTGCTTGCTTTTTATAGCCCGATGTAAACAGGATATGTAAAGTTACAGGGAACAAGGTAATTCTCTCGGTTACAGCATTACAATTGGTTAACATTATACATTTAGCATTCCTTATTGGAGATCTCCCAGGTGATGTTTTTCTGAAGTTTGAAAGAAATATGGAGGAATGTGTTTGTGCTGGGCTCAGGAAGTTGGGAGATATATGGGGGATGTGCCTCATTCCTTTCAATGACATTCCTGTCTTCTTATATTAATAAGAAAAGCAAAACAAAATAGTGAAGTGTTGGGGTGGTGAAAATTTTTGGGGGTGGTATGGAGAGATAATGGGCGATGTTTCTCAGGGCTGCTTCCAGCAGGATTGGGGCGTGGGAACCTACAGTGGGAGAGATTCAACTGAAGAAAGATTTTGGGGTAAGGGGTGGTATTGTGGGGTTGTTAGAAGGAGCATTTGTCATATAGAATTATTGGTGATGGACTGGATACGGCTTTGGATGAACTGAGAAACTAAACAGAAGACACAAGGTCCAAATAAGAGAAGGAGAAAAACAGGTATTAAAGGACTAAGAATTGGGAGGACCTAGGACATCCAATTAGAGAGTGTCCAAGGGGTCCAAGGGGGTTTAGCATAATTACTTGCTCGGCTGGCAAGCTTTTAGGCTCTATCTTTGAGTTTTTTTATTAATGTCATCATATATCAGGCCAGATTGATTTAGGGAAAAACAGCACTCTTCATTTAAAAACATACAGAGATCCCCCCACCCCGGCCTTTTTTTTAGTAGTAGTCGAGGTCTCAGTAATTTTGGAGGAAAGAGAAATGCAAAGCCAGCAATTGTTTGTTAAAGAAGGATGAGAAATGACTAGGAGAGAGTGACTGGGATTTGACAGTATGGTGGAGATGGCTGGGGAGAGGTAGAGGGTGGCATAAGAATGGGAACGAGAATAAGAGTAAGTATAAAAGTAAAGAATAGGACTTCATCAGGGTGAAAGTATTGGAGTGTACTTTGTCACTGAAGATCTTCTATCCACTTAAA
>NW_012100489.1:0-1109 GCF_000951045.1 Mandrillus leucophaeus | reverse complement strand
CAGGATGGTCTCGATCTCCTGACCTTGTGATCCGCCCGTCTCGGCCTCCCAAAGTGCTGGGATTACAGGCTTGAGCCACCGCGCCCGGCCAATGTGGTTTTTTTTGTATTTTTAGTAGAGATGGGGTTTCACCGTGGTCTCGATCTCCTGACCTTGTGATCCGCCCACCTCGGCCTCCCAAAGTGCTGGAATTACAGGCGTGAGCCACCGCGCCCAGCCAATTTTTGTATTTTTTTGTAGAGATGGGGTTTCACCATGTTAACCAGGATGGTCTTGATCTCCTGACCTCATGATCCACCCGCCTCAGCCTCCCAAAGTGCTGGGATTACAGGCCTGAGCCACCATGCCCAGCCTGGAAGCTACAACTATACACACCTGGCATCTTCTTGCTCCTCGCTTCCTCCACCACAAATCCCCACTTCCTGCTCTTCTTTCCCTCTCTCCCTGTCTGTATTTCATATTTTCTCTCTAGCTCTTTCTCTCTGAACCTGGTGGTCCCTAATTCTGGGCTGGGCTGAGCCATATCACCTGTCAGCCACTTGGGGCCCAGAACCATTTTATCAACACAATTCCAAGAAGCTTCAAACCCTTAAAGACTCAGGACACTGGGTCTCCTTCCCTCCTGCCAAAAAAAAAAAAAAAAGATGGTTTCCAGGACTTTATGTTCCAAAAGGGCCCTGGGGCCACTATGACCCCAGGAACTGCCGTGAAGAACCCGGAAGTACCTTAGGGAAGTGAGGCTCAAGTCTCTGACGCTGTCCTACTGCCAACTCCGAGCCCTGTGTTGACAGAGCTAGAAGGTGCCAGGCACTTTCCAGTCTCCTTGCTTTGGCTTACAAAGGTTTCACCTTGCTTTCTTTTTTTTTTTTTGACGGAGTCTCGCTCTGTCACCCAGGCTGGAGTGCAGCGGCATGACCTCAGCTCATTGCAACCTCCGCCCATTCAGGTTTAAGAAATTCTCTGCCTCAGCCTCTGGAGTAGCTGGGATTACAGGTGCATGCCACCACACCCAGCTAATTTTTTGTATTTTTAGTAGAGACAGGGTTTCACCATCTTGGCCAGGCTGGTGTTGAACTCCTGACCTCATGATCCACCCGCCTTGGCCTCCC
>NW_012100488.1:923151-970586 GCF_000951045.1 Mandrillus leucophaeus | reverse complement strand
TGACCTTGCCTCAGAACTTACAAAATCTCTGGTATGTGCAAAACAAAATCTCTGGTACGTGCAGAAAACCAGGTACTCACAGAACTTACGAAATCTCTGGTATGTGCAAAGATTAGAGAGTAGAACAAGGGTGTAGCAGGTGGGGGGCAGGTACACATCTATCTTTGTGTCCTTTCAGGAAGATCACCTTCTTATGGTCAATCGTGTGTGATGAGTTTTATTCAGAGTATAATTCTTCCTGAGTGTGTTCTTTTATTGAGCTTGTCTGTGAAACTTGGGGAGTTCCCTTACTTTGGGATCCATAGCTCAAAATGTGATTTATGTTATCCCTTCCATCTTAAAAAGAGTTGCTATAAATGTGAGAAAATATGTCAAAAATTGTTGTTATCAAAATGATGACTAGCATCAAAGGGATAAGAAAAACATATATAGTAAAATTCTAGACCTGTGTACCTGTAGATGTTTACTGATGATAGGTGCAATGTATCAGAAAAGCACTTTGCTTGCCTCCTGTTAAAGTTACATTTGGAAAGGCAAGAGGGTGGCGGTGGGACAGAAGGGAAGGGAGGTGCAGTCAGGCTACAGTAATCCTTTGGGTTGATTCTTAGTGGTAGTGGAAGCACAGACAGTTTGAGCAATCATTAGAACAGGAATATTTGAATAGATAAAATTTTCTAAATACTGTAATGGCAGTAATAATTTATTAAACTGGAACTATAGCTTCTTTAATTTTTACAGTCAAAGGAGGTAGATATTATTATGCTCATATTACAGATGAGAAAATTAAATGTTACTAGTAATTAGTGGGCCTGTGATTCAAACTCTGCTTTAATTACTCAACCCTTGAGTGCTCCACTGTGCTACCAGGCTTCTTCGCCATTGCTCCCTTTCAGATTGGAATTGCCTCTAAATTTTACAGCATTCAAGAAGAAATTTGCTGTATTTCAGTGGTCACTGAAGACAGACACTTTATTCTGACTTACTGTAATAGTGTGGCAATTTTTAGATGATCCTATATATTAATTATAGGTTTTACATGGAATTGTTATCATTAAAAACTTAGCATCCTGTTGGGGTCCGCATGTTTCCTAAACAAAGGAATGAACACACAAGACAACACAAGACAAGACAAACATGGCGGCCACCTCGAATGGCGCACTCTGCTTTATTTTATACAGTGGTTTGTGGAATGTTGCCAAGTCACAAGACACATTGTTGTTTTTCTGACCTTTCCCTGACTTTCTGGATTTTCAAGATGTTTACACATAAACAAGCCCCCAGGGTCTGCTGTTAGCAGCTGGCTCCTTTGTCCTCCCTGTAAACAGGGAAGGAAGGCCCTGCTTCGTTTGCGAGAGCAGGACTTATGGGGAACGCCCTGCTTCGTTTGCGAGAGCAGGACTTATTGGGAACACCCTGTTTGTGAGCATGTAGTCCTCTACAGCATCCAACTTGCAGCTCTTTCTAAGATTTTAGGACCTCTGTTATTGGGAATGTTTTTTGGTCTATGCTCTTGGGTTTATTTGGCAAAGTTTTAAAATGCTGAATTTTTTCAGTATACTGAACTCAGATCATCAACGTATTTGTCAGCATGTTGGGTCTTACGTATGTCATCACCCTGATATGTCTGCAATTCTTTTAAAAGGTAGAGTACTCATGGTGGTTTCCACACCAGATCGCTGCTTTAGACCATCATAGATTTTCTTTTGGCATAACGGCATTTAGTGGTGATGCTTGGTACATTTAATTCTTCAGAATAGATATTGCAATGCTCCAGTGCCTAGGAACATTTGGTGTACTCATTATTTAACAGCATCCTATTCTCCCTTCAACTATTTAATAATGCATATGTAATTTGGTGTAGTCCCTGTAGGATTTGGAGAAGTAAGAACACCTCATTTTATAGATATTCTTGTATGGGTGGGTAACTTGCCTGCTTGTTAAGCTCCATAGGGGAGATAACTCTATGGATATGCCATTTATTGAAGCTGTTTTTGCATTCTGCCTGGGATCTGTCTCTTGGGTTTTGACCTTACTGGTGTTTAAGTTCTCTGGTAGAGTTATTCAGTCCTCCGGTGTGTTGAAATTTTCAACTCTTTGGCAGGTATGTTTTATTAGTGCCTTTGGGCATTTGGATTGATGTGGCCACAAGTGTAGGAAGCAGTCCAAATTTCAGATCACTTGCTGGGATCCTTCCATGGTGGACCCATCTCTCAGGAGTCATTGGCATTTCAGCTTTCATTTCTACATTGGTACAATGAAAGACACAATGTTTTTCATTCTTCTTTTTTTTTTTTGCTTCTTCTCCTCCTTCTTCTTTCTTACCTATTTCAAACGGTTGAGGCTATTAGTGCCTCTGGAATAGCCTTCTTAAATTATCCATGGACGTTTTCAGAGAAGAACCCCCTTGAGGCAGAGCTGTCAAGATAAGGACTCTGAAGCTAATGCCACCTCCTCATTGCTTTGCATTATTTATCTCATGTAGACAGCCACGCCACTACCAACAGAACCCTAATTAGACAACCAGGAAAAAGATATGCAGGGCTTGAAAAAAGGGGAGAAAAAGAAAGTGAAATATAGTTTAGGAAGAACACAAAGAGGAATTATTTATCAGCCAGATAAAAAAGTAGTGGGATGATTTCATTCAGACTGTTCTTACTATAAATAAAAATTTTCAGATTTTATTCTAGAATATAAGCTTGGTGAGAGCAGAGACTATGCCTGTTTTGTTGACTTGCGTCTCTCTTCGGTGCCTGGCACAGTGCCTAGTACTTGTGAGTGCTCAATTTATCTTTTAAAAATACATGACCAGTGGTCATGATGTGAGCCTTCATCTGCTGAATGCTCACTCCACGACAGGCTCTGTGCTAGACACTCTGCACCTCCACACACAGGTTAAAATGGTAACCCTCTGAGTCATCCTGATTTCGGTGAGAGGGGTGCTCTGGGACTAAATAGGACAGAGACAAACCTGAGAAAAGTTAATGAAGTAAGAATTATCGCAGTTTTAACAGATATTTAAAACTATGGCTTAGAGAAAGTAACTATCTCATATTATTGTATGTGGGGGCTTCCAGCTTTCCTCCTTTCATTTACTTGCTGTTATGGGCTGAATATTTGTGGTCCCCCCGCACCTAAATGTTAAAATCCTCACCCCTAATGTGATGGTCTTAGGAAGTGGGTCCTTTGGAGGATAAATTAGGTCATGAGGGTGGAGCCCTTATGAATGGCATTGGTGTCTTTATATTTATTTATTTATTTATTTTGAGGTGGAGATTCATTCCATCGCCCAGGCTGGAGTGCAGTAGCACAATCTCAGTTCCCTGCAACCTCCACCTCTGGGGTTCAAGTGATTCTCCTGCCTCAGCCTCCTGAGTAGCTGGGACTACAGGCTCCCGCCACCACACCTGGCTAATTTTTGTATTTTTAGTAAAGACGGAGTTTCACCTTGTCTCCTGACCTGGGGTGATCCACCCACCTTGGCCTCCCAAAGTGCTGGGATTACAGGCATGAGCCACCACACCTGGCCTGGTGTCTACAAAAGAGACCCTAGGTTGCTCTGTAGCCCACTTCTATCATGGGAGGGAGGACCAATGAGAAGGTAACCATCTGTGAGCCAGGGAGAGGGCCCTCACCAGAACCCTACCATTCTGGTCTCCTGATCTCAGACTTCTAGCCCCAAATATCTGTGCAGAATAAATTTATTTTGTTTTCTTTTTTTTTGAGACAAGGTCTCACTCTGTCACCCAGGCTGGAGTGCAATAGTATGATCATAGCTCACTGTAGCCTGGAACTCCTGGGCTCAGGTGATCATCCCGCTTCAGCCTCTCAAGTAGCTAGGACTATAGGCACATGCCCCTGTACCCAGCTAATTTATTTTATTTTTGTGTAGAGACAGGGTCTTGCTTTATTGTCCAGGCCAGTCTTGAACTCCTGGCTTCAAGGGATCCTCCCTGCCTCATCCTCCCAAAATGCTGGGATTACAGGCATCAGCCATAGTGCCTGATGAGAAATAAATTTCTGTTGTTTATAATCCACCCAGTCTATGGTAGTTTCTCATAGCAGTTTCAACTAAGATACTTGCTTAACTTCTTTTCCTGATCTCACTCTCTAAGGAGAAAACGATAAAAGCCAAGCTCATGAATTCTTGCAAGAAAAATAGAGAAACAGAACAGAAACCTACAGTCTTCGGGATGTTGTGGATGAGGGTGGGGTCATGAGGAGTAGGAGGCCTGCCTGCTGGCACCATGCAGGACTGGGCATGGCTTAGCAGAGAGGGACACTAAGCAGGGAGATGGTGGGGACAGGGCAGAGCAGACAGGAGAGTGAAACTGGTAAGGAAGAAGAATGAGAGCTCCAGGGAGTTCACAAGAGCCACTGTGGCCTAAGTATTTGATTCTCTTAAATGTGTGATAGAGAATTGTGTCAAGACTGAATTTGCAGGGGAAACAATTACTTCTGTCAATGTGGCCATGTCCCTGGTTTGACTGAAGCCTCCAGGATTTCTGGATATAAGGGTATGTTGAAAGATGTTGTCTCTGTGGCCACAGAAAGTTACTCTGTGTTATTTATTCCATCAGGAACTCCCTGCTCCCTGGGCTCATAATGACTCCAGGTTTCTTCCCTTATTAACTTTCTTCAGGCTTATTCCTGTCCTGTTCTTGAGGACAAATCTGGGTCACAAATCTGGGTCATTGTCTGTTACCCAAGATTTGTTGTCCTTTGGTGAATCATCTGGGGAAGGCACTGGACTTGAACACCGGTTCTTCTGCTCATCTCTTCTTAAGGGCTTCAAACAAGGTCATACCTCTCAACTTCACTTTTCCTCCTTTGTAAAGCTTCAGTGATTTCTACTCCTGGCCATTTTTTTTTTTTTTTTTTTGAGACGGAGTCTCGCTCTGTCACCCAGGCTGGAGTGCAGTGGCCGGATCTCAGCTCACTGCAACACTGCAAGCTCCACCTCCTGGGTTTACGCCATTCTCCTGCCTCAGCCTAATTTTTTTTTCTGAGATGGAGTCTTCACGTACTCTGTCACCCAGGCTGGAGTGCAGTGGTGGGATCTTGGTTCGCTGCAACCTCCACCTCCCAGGTCCAAGCGATTTCCCCTGCCTCAGCCTCCTCAGTTGCTGGGTTACAGGCATGTGCCATCATGCCTAGCTAATTTTTGTATTTTTAGTAGAGATGGGGTTTCACTGTGTTGGCCAGGATGGTCTCAAACTCCTGACCTCAAGTGATCCACCTGCCACGGCCTCCCAAAGTGCTGGGATTACAGGTGTGAGCTGCCTCGCCCTGCCTAGCTGTTCCTGTTCTTATTCTAACTGTCTAAAACCCCTTGCCTCTTTTGTCCTAATCAAGTTTTCCCTATCCTCGAAGGCACAGCTGGCCTATCTTCTCTTCCACAATGTCTTCGTTGCTCACCTTTTCCTGCCTACACCGATCTCTGTCTTCCATCTTTCCCTTATTTTGGCATGTAACCAAATATTCCCTGCAAATGTGACTTTATTACTCCAATGTTGGAGTGTCCCATCCCTTCAGCTAGATAGTGAATTTCTTGAGGGCAAAGATCGTGCCTCTTAACCTCTTCCAGCTTACTGTGTAAATTACTATACTGCTAAGACCTTAGATTTTACAAGGGGGCTTCCACTTGTTCAACTTGTTGAAGAAACACATTCTTTTGTTATTCAATCCTGCAAACTGTGATTCCTCTCTCTTGGTGCTACTTCATGATGTATGCAGCAATTCTGCAGCTGAAGTCTCAGGCCCTCACTCACTCTTCAGAGACCTCGAAGCAACTCTCTCCCACTATGTCCCCTTTCTGGGCACTTTTCAGGACAGTTAGTTAGTTCTATACCCACTCCTGGGTCCCCCTCTTCCTTTCCTCTGCACCTTCCAGTATTAGGAACCTGTCTTTTCCTTCCCTTCAGAGAGTAGATGCCCATCTCCAAGCAACTTTATTTCTTCCTTTCTTTGTTTCTTCTTTTCGTCTCTTTCCCAAGACACCTTTGCTTTGAAGAGGCTGCTGAAAAGGAGTAGAATATTTCATTTTTTATGATCAGCAAAAGAAAAAGAAGGAGGCTTCATGGGAAAAATTGGCAAGATCTAAAGTTATTTGCATTTCATAGGAATCAAAAGTTTTCCAAGTTTTTTTTTTTTTTTTAAAGGACCTTCAAGTATACTAAAAGAAAAAAAAATGATCCTAATGTTGAAACACCTGCTGCAGATCTGGGGGCTTTGAATTTAGCGGCTTTAGGTTGGGACCAAGAAATTCTCTGAATTCGAAACTTACTGGCTCTTACCTTGGCTTGGTGCAGCATTTCATCCCCAGCGTTCCTCTTTTCTTTCCTTTCAGAATACAGCCGAGCCAAAGCACTTGTCTGCGTGCCCGTGGACGTGACAGAGACCTTGAGGTGTTTTAGAGAGACACTGGAAAAATCCAAATACCATAACAGATCAATGCGACACAGCAGAAAGTTGCTTTCATTATTTCTTGCACAGACACAAGGTAAAATGTACGCTCTGTATCTCTGAATCTTTCTTTATGTGGGGTGACCACCCTGCGGATATCCCTCTTCTGCCCTCTCGTTCTTCCCCCCGTGTACATGCAACACTCCCTGATGCCTTTCACTTTCCTCTTGTCTAGTGGATCTAGTCTCTGTCTTACACTTTAACCAATGCACTTTCTCACTCACTGACTTTTATGCTTTCTGTGAAACTAGCAAACTCTCTTGAGTACAGTAGATGTGACAATATTCATTAATTTTAGATTCTGTACATTTATGTTCTTCTTACAGTTTTCTTTGAAGGTGTGGCACTGTAGTCTTGTTTTACTTCGTGAGTAGATGGATTGAATCATACTGAGTTAACTAGAACCTTTTACCAAAACACTACTTTATCAGTGGCAAAGAAATGGATACCTTTTAAAACAAGCATCAACAAGATTTCTTATTAATACTATAGATTTTGATCTTAGGGGTTTTATTTTAGCTTAAAGTAAGATATTCACTATTGTTGGTTGCATTGCATTTATTTGTTTTCTCTTTTAACATCTATCTGCTTGTGAATTCAAGCAAAGCTGGCTTTGAGTGATTAAATGGTAACCTCAGAGAAGAGTACATTCAAATTTAGGCTGGAAAAATCCTGAACTATCTATTCTTAAGTTATTTAAAATTTTTAAAAATGCTATTTTATATTTATGATTCTCGCTATTCAAGTTGGTGAGAATAATAAGAATACATTTAAATAATAGGCAAATACATGTAAAATAGTATAAAATTATTAAAAATAGATTTAAATTCTACTTAATTAAAATGCTAATTTCCACTGAAATGATCTTTTAGAAATTTGACCAATTTTTTTAACAACCACAGGCAGAGTTTTATTTGTTTACGTATTTATTTGTCCGTTATTGTTGCCTGCCCCCCACACTTTCTATGATATGTATCCATAGTTTTTGGTTATATTGTCTGCAGACTCGCAGTATGTTAAATTAGCTCTCCATATCCTGTTTGGCTTCTTTTAATTGCTCCATGCATTAACAGTGGGTAAGGCTGGCTGGGCACCATGGCTCACGCCTGTAATCCCAGCACTTTGGGAAACCAAGGAGGGCAGATCATTTGAGGTCAGGAGTTCGAGACCAGCCTGGCCAACACAGTGAAACTCTGTTTCTACTAAAAATACAAAAATTAGCCAGGTGTGGTTGTGTGCACCTGTAATTCCAGCTACTCGGGAGGCTGAGGCATGAGACTCGCTTGAACCAGGGAGGCAGAGGTTGCAGTGAGCTGAGATTGTGCCACTGCACTCCAGCCTGGTGACAAAGCGAGACTATCTCAAAACAAAACAAAGCAAAACAGAAACGCACCCACCCCCCGCCACAAAAAACAGTGGGTAAGGGCATAAATAAAAAGGCAAATACAATTCCTAGGAATGGTTTACACCAACTCACTCTGAATCTCACCTGGTACCAAAATATTTTCAGTAGTTTATCTCTAGTCCTCAGACTGTAGACTTCAAAATCTATACTAGCTTCTTTCTCTATTACTTTTAACTGCTTCCCCTAGAATATAGATTTTTTTTCCCATGTGTTCTCTGATCTTATAAAGAGACAAGTTTTTTCTTTTCTTTTTTTTGTCTCATGCCAGAACTGCTTGTGTGTTGCTTCTATCCCAGAGGTTTCTGCCCCAGAGGCACACTAACACTTTATTGTTGGAAGCTATTTAAAAAAGGCAAACTCAGATTATGCAACTTCCACCAGTCCCCCAAGAGCAATGCATTATCTCAGTATTTGCTTTCTGGCTGACAGTCCTCTGTAGTGCTGTTTTTTTTTTTTTTTTTGAGACGGAGTCGTGCTCTGTTGCCCAGGCTGGGGTACAATGGGGCGATCTCGGCTCACTACAACCTCTGCCTTCTGGGTTTAAGCAATTCTTCTGCCTCAGCCTCCCGAGTAGCTGGGATTACAGACATGTACCACCATGCTCGGCTAATTTATTTTTAGTGGAGATGAGGCTTCACTATGTTGGTCAGGCTGATCTTGAACTCCTGACCTCAGGTCATCCACCTGCCTCGGCCTCCCAAAATGCTGGGATTATAGGCATGAGCCACTGTGCCTGGCCCCTCTGTAGTGTTTTTGATGAAATAAGGCAGACATGGAGCCTATCCACACATACCTAGGATCTTTAGATATGATCCTGGATACTAAGTTTAAGGACATAGTGTCCCTCAAACTACAAAAATGTCTCAGCTCTATACAAAATATTTCCTTTCTTTTTGCTATCCATTTTCTCTACCTTCCCTCCCAACTTCCCTTCTTTCTACATTTTAAATTTATTTCTTCTTATTATTTTTCATGAATTTAGGAGAGAGAGAAGGAATAAACAATTCAAAAGGTACTTCTGGAAAGGTGGAATTTTGCCTGGGGACAGAGGAGATGCATATGTCAATACCCCCTGACCTTTCTCAGGAGCACTTCAGAGTTTTTAGTTCCGTGGAGAAAAGCAAACTTCCATATTCACAACTTGGACTTGTAATTTCTTCTTATCACCAAACTATTGGTAAGAGTTAGCCATTATGTATTCGTTTTCTTTAATTTTTTTTTTTTTTTTGAGACGAGGTCTCATTTTGTCATCCAGGCTGGCGTGCAGTGGTGCTATCACAGCTCACTGCAGCCTCAACCTTCGGGGCTCAATCTGTCCCCTCCCACTTCAGTCTCCCGAGCAGCTGGGACCGCAGGCTCACACCACCACACCTGACTAATTTTCATATTTTTTGTAGACATAGAGTTTCGCAATGTTGTCTAGACTGATCTCAAACTGTTGGTTTCAAGCTATAAGCCTGCCTCACCCTCCCAAAATACTGGTACAGGAGTGAGTCACTGTACCCGGCTATGTCTCCATTTTCTATATGATCTTCTACATTAATGCTGAGATTGCATCTGGTCCTGAAATCTTACCTTTAAAAGAAAGATAAAAGAACCTATACCCCTGCAGCAGTGACAGAACAGCCTGGAGACAGAAGAAGCTTCCAGCCTCCTCCCTTTACCCATTTTCTTAGCTTGGCCATCACGATTGTGAGATTCTAGGCCACCCTTCTGTTTATTCCTCTTTCATTGGAGCTGTGAGCCCCTTGTGGGGATGGAGACGATGTTCTTTTTTCTGGTCCCAGCTAATTCCATTTGCCTTGTCTTTCCCTTGATTTGGCTTTTCTACAGCTTCAGTAGTATATTCCCAACCCATACGATAGACCCAATGTCCTCTTTCTTTCTAACAGACATTTTATGATGCCCCCTTTACTTCCTGAAATAAAATTTATATTTAATATATTCTTATACACATTATTTTGAAAAAAATTATTATGAAGCTCTAAATATAAAAATAGGGGAGAAATAGCTTCACTTTATCATAAAAGAATCAGTTTGTTGGTGTGTAAATGCTCAGGCATTAGAAGCTGTAAAGAAATAATCAGATGCTTGTATCCTGGATATGGAATCACCATGAATGTGACAGCTGCGTATGCAGACAGAGACAGGTATGTTGTATTGGTGACTCAAATACTATCAACATGGTTAAATTCTGTGATATTTTCTAAAATGGCAAATAAATCTTGGTAAAGTCCTGAGCAAAACAAAGAACTACAGTGATTGCAATGTCTGGAAAATTTAGAAATCGTGGACATTTAGAAATCATGCAGAAATACCCTTCTTATGTGGAAAACGAAGTTCGATGTGACATTCAGATAGTTATAAACAGGCTTCTCATCTTTTCCTTCACTGTAGGGGAAGTTTCTGTGCCTTGCAGGCCATCTGACATCTTTGGTCTTAACCTATGAGTTACCAAAAGATGCCCCCATCGTGACATCTAACAAAACCCTTTCTCACATTTCTGAAATATCCTCTAGGGGACAGTATTGTCCTCATTAGAAACCACTGCCATGTTGGTTGGGGTTTTTGGCCACACATCCCAGAATGCATGCATTCACTAGAAAAAAAAAGTATATGATTTTTTGTTGTTGTTGTTTTTGATTGACACGGAGTCTCACTCTGTTGCCCAGTCTGGAGTACAGTGGCGTGATCTTGGCTCTGATCACTGCAACCTCCACCTCCTGGGTTCAAGCAATTCTCTTGCCTCAGCCTCCTGAGTAGCTGGGATTACAGGCGTGTGCCACCATACCTGGGTAATTTTTATATGTTTAGTAGAGACGGGGTTTCACCCTGTTGACCAGGCTGGTCTCGAACTCCTGACCTCAGGTGATCTGCCTGGTTTGGCCTCCCAAAGTGCTGGGATTATAGGCATGAGCTACCTTGCTGGTCCAATTAGGTGATATTAAAGATATTTTCTGCCTTCAGGTAAAAGGAGAAATCTGATATGTGGTGATCTTGTCACATGTCTGCTAAAAAACAAACCCTTTGACCCTTCCCATCTGCTATAGGATAACATCCACTTTCCTCCAAGCTGCAGTCAGAGGCCCTCAGAGTCTGACCACTGCCTCCCACTTCAGACTCAGTTCACCCTCTCCAGAAAACCATACTCCAGTCATGCCCATCATTCCTATGCGTACCCAGCCATTTTCCCTTACATGCCGTTTCTAATTTTCTCTTCTCCTGTCTCTACCTGTATGACTTTTATTCTTCACGAAGCACCATTATTACTATCTGTTAGAGCCAGTCTTTCATTCTGTAATCAAATAGAACGTTTGCTTGCTCTCTGTGTATATATATTGTGTGACATTTGAAGGCGCTGTTAACTTGGAGTTTGCTTACTGCAATCTACACAGTTAAGGAATAGTGCAGTTTAAAATATTCTTGCAAATATAAAGAAAATATTTTTCTAGGAACTGACATTTGTTCTTTTACTTGATTAAAAATATAGATGTTCTCCAAGCCAGCAATCAAAGAAGTCTTAAAGTTCAGGCGTTGCATTCACTTGGAAGTCTTCTCATCTTCGCAGAAAAGAAAAGGTAGATTTTTAGAAGTCTGTAGAACAAGGGCAAAAGTTTTTTATTTTCTTGTTTGAAGAAGTTTTTAATGATTATGAAAAAACATTGTCATTCATAAATTTTAGTTTTTCAACAATACTACATTGCTACATTTTATTCATCAAATACTACCTGAGAGAAACCATTAAGAACAGTGAATGTATGTATAGTTATACGTATGTTAATTGATGTTGCTTCGGTGTATTTGCTTTCCCTTCTGGAAGATAGATTTAATAATGGGTCTCAGAAAATATACTGCTTGATGCTTTGTCTCTGTTTTAGGGCTGCTTTTAAGTGTTGGTGTCAAGCTCTTGATGACATATTCAGAAAACCAGACGTGCTGCACACGTGGAAAGAATTTGGCCCCTCGCTCACCAATGTCACCAACAGCCATTCACCTCTGGGTTTCAAAGACTACAGTGAGGAGTTTCTGTCAAGAGTTGGCATCTGGGGGTGTTTGCAAGGAGCAGTCATATCAGCAAAGATAGCACAGTGAGTGTGAGGATAGAAGGATCCGCATACTAGCTAACAGCTTCCTTGCAGGGTGCCCCCCAGTGCCATGCAAAATGCAATGCCTCATGCACACTGGATTTCTGGGAGGTTATGTCCATATCATACAGGGCCTTACAGTTTATTTACTTATTTGTGATGTTTATTGCTTATGATTATCTCCTTTTCCTGTAACACAACTCTTGCCCCAAAATATCAGTGTCACCTGGGCCCAGGTGTTTGCTTTGCTTACTCATAGATCCCAAGTTCCAGATATGCATTCAATAACTGTTTGGTTTTTTTTTTGTTGTTTGTTTTTTTTTTGAGACGGAGTCTCACTCTGTCACCCTGACTGGAGTGTAGTGGCTTGATCTCGGCTCACTGCAACCTCTGTCTCCTGGGTTCAAGAGATTCTCCTGCCTCAGCCTCCTGAGTAGCTGGGATTACAGGTGCCCACCACCATGCCCAGCTAATTCTTTTGTAATTTTAGTAGAGACAGGATTTCACCACGTTGGCCAGGCTGGTCTGGAACTCCTGAATTCCGATGGTCTGCTCACCTCAGCTTCCCAAAGTGTTGGGATTACAGGCGTGAGCCATGGCGTCTGGCTCAACAATGACTTTCCGAGTGGTCAAATGAATGAGCAATTGGTAAGAGAGCAGGAAAACAGTGTGGAGGCAGTCAGGCATGGGCCTCATCCAAAAGTGTACTAGAAACCAGTTACTTTCAACAAGTTTCACATTCCTTCTGAGACTCAGTGTCCTTATCTCTAAGCCAAGGTGGTAAAAATTACATGCCATACTGTATCAATTTGCTAGGCTGTCGTAACAAAGTACCACAGACTGGGTGGCTTAAACAACATAACTTCGTTATCTCATGATTCTGAAGGCTAGAAGTTGGAGAACAAGGTGTTGGTTAATCAGTTTCTTCTGAAGCCTCTCTTCTTGGCTTGTAGAAAGACCACTATGTCCACATGTGGTCTTTCCTCGGCATGTCAATGTCCTAATCTCCTCTTCTTATAAGGATACCAGTCATATTGGATTAGGGCCCAACTCTGTGGCCTCATTTTAACTTAGTTACTTACCTCTTTCGATGCCCTGTCTCCAAGCATGGTCACAATCTGAGGTTACTGGGTATGTTAGGCTGTTCTTGCTTTGCTACAAAGAAATACCCAAGACTGAGTAATTTATAAAGAAAAGAAGTTTGATTGGTTCTTGATTCTGCAGGCTGTACAGAGAGCATGGTACTAGCATCTGCTGGGTTTCTGGAGAGGCCTCAGGATGCTTTCAATTATGACAGAAGGCCATATTTGAATATAGGAGCCCGCATCTCACATGGCAAGAATGGGAGCAAGAGAGAGTGGGAGGTGCCACACTTTTTAGACAACTAGATGTGATGTGAACTTACTCATCACCAAGGAGATGGCACTAAGCCATTCATGAGGGATCCACCACCGTGATCCTACTACCTCCTGCCAGGCCCCACCTCCAATACTAGGGATTACAGTTTAGTATGAGATTTGATGGGGATGTATATTCAAACTATATCACTAAGAGTTAGGACTTCAACATATGAATTTCTAGGGGACACAAGTTAGCCCATAATACATACTGTATTACTGTCCTTTTTTGCTGCTGTAACAAATTACCCTAAACCTAGTGGCTTAAAACAAAATAGATTTATTCTTTTACAGTTATAGAGTTCAGAAATCATAAAATTAGTGTGTCAGCAGGGCTGTGCTTCCGCTGGAGGCTCTTGGGGAGAAGCTGATTCCTTATCTTTTCCAGCTTCTTGAGGCCTCCTGCATTCCTTGGTCCATGACCCCACCTTCTATCTTTAAGACCAACACCTTAGCATCTTTCCCCCACACCTGCCCCTCTCTGTCTGTCTCTCACATCTTCCACCTTCACATCTCCTTCTCTGTCTCTGACCCTCCTGCCTTTCCCTTATAAAGGCCACTGTGACAATCCAGGATAATCTTCCCTATCTCAGTGGCTTTAATTTAATCACATCTGCAAAGTCTTTGTTGCCCTATAAGGTCACATATTCATAGGTTCTGGAGATAAGGTCATGAATATCTTTGGGGGTCCATTATTTAGCCTTCCACACATAACACATGTGAATGTCTTTAACAATGGCTTATGCATAGCTAGCACTCACAAATATCTTAAGTATTTCAAATTTCTGATTAACATGAGAAATTTGAAAAGTATGGAGGGATTAGAGGTATAGGTTTCCTTCACCTCTCCAGTTACTTCTTTAGCTGACCTGTCGGAGGTGGTGAGCAACAACCTGCAGAGTGTTTTAAGCTGTAGAGCACACTTAAAAAAACTTACCTGTTCCTAGGTGGTGATCACATTGCTTTCAGATTAGCATCTTCAGTCAGGGAAGTAAGAAAGTACTGCTTTAAAAGTATTAAATGTCAAAGATTTAGACTTCTGTCAAGTTTAATTTTTTTGTGCTCCTGGGATAGAACACACACACTCTCTCTCTCTCTTTCTCTCTCTCTCTCTGTCTCTTTGTCTCCTGAAACAAAGTCTGAGCTTATGACTTAGTGGAGCTTGTCAATTGGGAATGGAAAAGCCAAGGAAAGGAACAGGTTGGAAAGGAACAGCTACAGGCTTCCTGCCAGAGGGCACCTCCGCTTCTCTGAGCTTCTGAAGTTATTACCTAGTGATTTTTAACAAACAGAAAGTCATTTCCTGGTTTCCCAGCTGGAAGTCTGACTGTCATAGGAGATGTCATTCTACAGGGGCTTTGGCTGTTTTCCTAGACTCCCTGAGTAGAGGAAACTCTTCTCCCCCCTGTAGAATACACACTTGAAGATCCACACAGTGAAGCTGAACTGAGGTAGACATTGTTATTAATGTAGTGAACCTGACTGGTTTTAGGAGAAGGTAATGTGGTTGGTAGTTGCAAATGTGAATTTTAAGACTCTTATATAGAAAACTCAAACTCTTCTTCTAACGGACATAAAATGAAAGAGTTGTAAATGGAGAGATATTAATGTTTGGTGGAGATACTTAATGTTGTGAACGGCTCCATAATAAACAGCTAGAGAGAAAATACAATGCTTCAGTCTTCAGGTGGAATTATTTAACCGCACTCATCAAAAGCCTTTACTGTGCACCCACTTTTACCAAAAGCTTTCACTTCCAGGGCTTCATTCAGTGGAACCGATAGGATAAGTGCCCAAAAGTGTAGGCATAACAGTGTTTACCTCAGCATTGGAAAACGCCAGTGGAGATTCATATTTTTATGTTATGGCACATCTGTATGATAAAACATTAAAGTTCTTTAGAATAATGATATAGTCCGTTATGTCTGTGAATGAAAAATTTGTTTATAAAGTTGTATATATTGCCTAATTCTACTCTTAATGTGTATGTATGTGTTTCTCTGTGTGTATAGTTATATACAGAAAAAATATATATAAGGAAATTGACTAAAATATTACTAGTAATCATGTTTAGGCAGTAGGATTACAGGGGATTTTTTAAATCTTCTTTAATGTATTTTCCTTTTATTTTCTTATATATTTGTATGTATATTTTTTCTTATACATTTTGTGTTCTAAATATGTATGTAAAGACATATTCATATCAAAATGTTTTTGGAAAATTTTTACTAATCGGTTTATTTTTCTTATACTTACTTAGATTTATTAAGTCATTGAATGTTGAAAAGAAAACTGACTGTTGCATTTTGTCTGCATTACTCTTTCAGGTAACGCTTTATTTATGTATGTTTTTCCATGGTGGCACAACCATTCATTGGATCAGTAAAAAAAGTTTATCATATTCAGAAAACTCAGGTAGCAAAATAGCATGAATCTTGATTAAATATCACAAGCCCATCTTTCTCTTGATCGCTGAACCCCTGTGAGACCTTCACCTTTAATTTCTTTTTTTTCTTTTTTTTGAGATGGAGTCTAACTCTGTCGCCCAAGCTGAAGTGCAGTGGTGCAATCTCAGCTCACTGCGACCTCTACCTCCCAGGTTCAAGTGATTCCTGTGCCTCAGCCTCCCAAGTGGCTGGGATTACAGGCACGTACCACCACACCTAGCTAATTTCTTGTATTTTTAGTAGAGCTAGGGTTTTACCATGTTGGCCAGGCTGGTCTCGAACTCCTGACCTCAGGTGATCTACCTGCCTTGGCCTCCCAAAGTGCTGGGATTATAGGTGTGAGGCACCGTGCCTGGCCCACCTTTAATATTTAACAGAGTCAGTTTTCTGCTTTACACTACAGAAGAAGGAATTTTACAGATGGGGAAACTGAGTCTTCTGTCATTAGGAAGATCATGTTACTAGTAATCAGTATGAAGCCAGTCTGTTTGACTTCAAATAGTTGCCTTAGGTTACCTCATCTCTAAATTCAGTTTTGCTTGGTTATATGATATAAAATCTATCTTATGATGAAGGTGAAAAATAACTTGAAGACTACAGGAGAGGTGTTCTTGCAGTTCTGAGAATTTTGGTTTGACTTCACTGAAGAAGAAAGGAGCTTTTATCTGAAATACAAGACATTTTGAAATTCCAAAATGTAACCAAGGACCTTTGCAATCTACTAAAGGTTCTATTTACTTTGAAAGATGGGCACTCTTGTTCTGTGTATCAGAGAAGTCTCATAGCTTATGAA
Organism: Mandrillus leucophaeus; assembly: GCF_000951045.1. Lineage (NCBI taxonomy): Eukaryota > Metazoa > Chordata > Mammalia > Primates > Cercopithecidae > Mandrillus > Mandrillus leucophaeus. Next base: position 953,997 of record NW_012100488.1, on the reverse strand, counting down.
ATCTAAATAAGTGAGTTCTTCAGGAAGGGCTTCTCTGAATGTAAGGCCAGACTTTTCAATTTTCTTATGTTCCTTATACCTCTTGTCTGGACTTTAAAGGGAAGAAGTACAAGAGGCAGAGGTGCAAAGGAAATGACCCAACTCTGACTTGTTAAATCGCATTCTTTACTTTCTGATACTCCTTGTTCTTGAAGATAATGCTGTTTATGTTTTAGAAAATATGTGTTTTAACAAGTATTTAACTTTTTGCTTAATGTGGACAATAATGTGTGTATTATTTCTTAGTAATACTATACCTAAAATAAAAATTAGCTGGTGGGATTTATCTTAAAAGCCTATTAATTCTTTTTATGATTTTAAAACAAATGTATGATAGTAAAAATTTCAACAACTACAAAGTATTTTAGAATAGTATATCTCATGACCTTAATAAGCCACTGGATTGAAATTCTTTCTGATATATACATTAAAATAATTTCATAATGCGTTTGTCATTAAGAAATTTTAATTGTTAAAATAACAAAGAAGCACCCTTAAATGAAAAATGTGGTTTTACATATTCATCTTGTCTCCCCAACATCTAGTGTAATGTTGGTTACATAAATTACCAAAAACTATTGGTCAAATTATAACAATAGTCTTTTCATTTAAGCAGTAAGAAGTTTGGAATTACCTATGCCTGATTGAGACTTCTGAAACAAGTAGTCATTTCCTCTACTTATAGCTTGGTATAGTGGAAAGAACATAGTTTTTTTTTTGTTTGTTTTGTTTTTTTTTTAGCTAAATAGACATGGCTTTGAATCTCCTTTCTGCCATTGTTAGCTGTGTGACTTCAGATAAATTGTTTAAGCCTCAATTATATCATTTGTGACATAATAATCCTCCCTTCTAAGAGCAGGTTAAAATAACATTAAATGAGATAATGTTTATAAAGAACTTACCGGCAGTGCTTAACATAAGATTGACCCTCAACAAAAGATAATTTAATATAATTATAATTTCTTTGAAAATAAGAGGTATCCAACTACCATGGAATTTAAAAAGCCCATCTGGAGTGATAAAAGCATTTGGAACCTGTAATGATGATAATATAAATGATAAGTACCATTTATTACAAAGTACAGTGTGCTAGGTATATACTAAGCATTTTATAAAGCAATATATGTATTTGTCTTTTTTTGTTTCATTATTGAAAATGCAATCTATAGCTCTTTATATTTCACTTTTTTTTCATTTTCAGGGTTTGCTTAGAACCACACTTCCACATCCCAAAGCTGAACGTTGCTATGCTCAGTATGAAATCACTCAGCTTCTCCCAGGCATCGAACTCTTCTCAGATAGATACAGGGCTGACATTTGCTCTGTAACTGCAAGTCTGTATTACATTATACGTGAACTGCACTTTGTTAGGCAAAATCTAATAGTAAGTAGTTTGTAAAATCAAAAAATATGTATCACTGGGATATTTTGCTCCACTTACCTCATACTTTTCAAACTTTGCTAATATTCTTTTGGTCAGTTACTGTTTAACTTTTAAACTCTACATATGTAGGATTCTTAATTACACTTCAAACTAAAGTATATTAATTAATATTCTTTCTTTGCATTTTGGATACAAAAGCAGACTATTTGATTTTTTCTCCTTTTACTGTGTTACTTTATATTTTTTTCTTAAGATAGTTGGTGAAATCGATCAGAATGCATCACTGATCTCAAACACGGAAATCTAGTGTACTTGTAAGCCACTGCATTAAGTTGTTCAGGTTATATCAATCCCAAAACTGTGAGAGTGTTTCTTTATTGAGATAAGTTTATCTTTATGTCTCTTATCTTTTCTCTGTCAATGGTGCATCTAAGAGGAAAACAGATTCTAAGCATGAGATAAAAACAGACATTTCTTAATGTCCTAGAAAATAAAAAAATCCAAATACAGCTCTCCTCTCCTTTGGGGAAAGAAATCGCAGTATATGTCATACATTTGAAGCTGGTTGCATTAAAAAATTAATATGTTCTATTAGAATTGTTGGTCATTTTATATTTTCCTCCATTATTTTGTCTTTTTACTTTCTTTATGTTCTTTCCTCTATTTTTTCACATCTCTTTTTTCCCTTTGTTTGCTTCTTTATAGCTATTCTTTCTTTTTTCTGCTCCTTTCCCTTTCCTCCGTGATTTTCATACCTACTTACTTTTTTCTCCCATATATTGTTTTCTATTCTCTTGGTATATTTATCCTTCTAATTCAACTCTATCTTTATATTGAAAATATTTATTGTCCCCTGATATGAATTGTTAGCTTATAAAACCATGTATTAAAGTAAAGAGATTGATAAGTGCATTTAACACTTGGCAGACTTGCTGAGAAATTGTTTATTTTTAAAAAATAACAAAATGGTGCCCCTCTCACTGTTAAAGGGATTCATTTTTGGGTTGAAGAAATAGTTCTATCCCCTGGGTAACCTTTAGCTGTCTAGTCGTATTCATATATAATACATATCACTGTGCTGGAAAAGAAATGAGATTTTGTTTTCTCTAAAGCTGAAGAAATTGAGAATGTTTTTCTGAATAATTGAGCAATTGGCAGCAATAAAATGGTGTGTTTTTATTTCTCGCTAAAGAAAAAGAAACTAAATCTCAAAGGTAATCGCCAACTCTTAATGTTTTGTGCTGCATTAATTGTGGAAAAAGGTATTGTGTTATGTTTGTTAGGCATAGTTATAGAAAAACGTTTTATGTTTGAAATCATTTAAGACCAGTTCTAATCCTTTAAAAAAGCTGTTGCTATTAGCAGCTGCCAGTTACCTGACGATTAGAGGTTCCCCAGCTGAAATTGCAAGAAGTAAACAATTTCCATTTTGTATTACATTAACCTTCTCCAGAAGAAGCCCAGTGGCTAAGGGGACTTCTGTGGAATATAAAATTTGCTATGTGACCCAGAGCTGTGGAGCTATGGGAAATAATTTGCTAACTAATGGGGATCCCAATCATCCTTCCACTCCATCTTCCTTTGGCAGGGAAGGCTACAGTTGCAGGAACTGAGCTTAAGGTTTGATTTGAGGTCAGGAGCTGTTCCAATGTTAGGCAAAACTGTCCTCTCCACATCTTTCTCTGGATGGATCGTGGTTGGGCCATTTGAAATATTGATAGTCTGTAAGCCTTCACATATATCCATGGGACTTCAAGAGCAACTGAACTTTGGGGTGAATTCTAGGAAAATAAAAATATTACGTGAAGAGTAAGCTTGGGTTTTAATAAGTAGAATATATGCTATGTGAAGGCAGGGATTTGTTAGATTTTTTTCTCACTCAACAGTGCCTAACACATAATAGGCATGTTATAAATATTTTTTGTTGATAGAAAAATTGTAGTTGAAGACAAAAAGCAACTGGCATTAAAATGAGTAAGTAGGATCCAGTTAGGGGGCAGAGATTGAGTTCCTTTGCTTTAAATTTTGCATTTATTTGGTAGCTCATTTGCTAGAATTTTTCCACAGGCCACAGTGATTCGTATATTTATGTTGAGTTAATTGTTTTCAAGGAAGATTATTGATTGGATTTTTACCTCTTCCTGCTTAAAGAGATGTACAACCTAGATTTGGGGTACCAAATGGCATCTACTGGGAACTGTAAGTCTCTAATAGCACCTTAAAGTTCCGATAAACTTATGAAGCATGTGCTAGATAGATTATTTCACTTATTTTCAACAGTATAGTTTCCTATCATGGAAAGTAAATCAATATATAACATATCCTATATTTAATATTTGGCTAAATTTGATTATTAGGTTATTAGTTTGATAAAATATATTTTGAGACGAGTGTTTTTCTCCTCATAGATTCTTCCTCTCCTTGCATTGTATCAATATTTTGTTTCTGGAATTTGTCAAGATATAATCAGAAGTCTAGAAGCAAGAATCCTCAAGGTATGTTACAAGCTTTTAAGACATTTGATATTCTTGAACTATTAAAGATATTGTCATGTATTAATTTGATTTTAGGACTTATATTAACAAGCTGATAATAACATGGCATTACACTGATATAAAAAATAACTTAGCCATTATTATAATAAAGTACGAGAAAGAGCCAGTTAGAAAGGTGTAGATTATTTTATGCTTGGACCACAGTAAAGTGAGGAACAGCTACACATGGAAATAAGGTTCACCCAACACCAATTGGCCTGGAAATCGCCACTTCTGAGAGACTGGCTTCCTGGTGAAGACCAACTGAACCAGTTTTCTGAAGCTTCTGTGAATTTATTCCTAAGAACCTTTATGGATATCATGGTACACAAGAATTTTTCAATGCACAGGTAATTGAATTAACAAGATCAGATAGATGCTAAATTACAAAAAATCCTGTAATCCAGAAGTCAGTTAAGGTTCTCTGCTTTTGAGATGCATGTGCAATTGATTGACTTGAACACCACATGGGATGGGAAGCACCTTATTCTCTATGCTCTCTATCCTAATCACTCATGTTGCCTGCTCCCACTTTTGTTGAATTTGTTTTGTACATGGATCATCTCAATATCCAACAAATTTGCTCCCAATTCTGTACCTCCTCAACTGTAATATGGAGTTCAACCCTATTTTATATTTTACACACACACACCCACGTGCACGTGCGCGCACACACACACACACAGTGTATTCACCCTTTTTTCTATAGTGGACTTTACTAAAAATTAGGAAGACAGAGAAATTTAAGTTGAGGCAAAACAAACAATTGAAGATAGAACATTTGGCTTTCTTGAGCTTAAAATCTTTCTTGGCCATCATCTCATGCTTTTGCCACCGACAGAATGGAGCAATCAGCTATGGGCTGGTAAACGTCACAATTGGCTCTAAAAAAATAAACCTCAAAGCCCGGCGTGATGTCTCACGCCTGTAATCCGAAAACTTTGGGAGGCCAGTGCGGATGGATCTCCAGGTCAGGAGTTCGAGACCAGCCTGGCCAACATGGCGAAACCCCATCTCTACTAAAGATAAAAAAATAATTAGCCACGTGTGGTGGTGGGCACCTGAAATCCCAGCTACTCTGGAGGGTGAGGCAGGAGAAAAGCTTGAAACCAGAAGGTAGAGGTTGCAGTGAGCTGAGATCACACCACTGCACTCCAGCCTGGGCGACAGGGCGAGACTCCATCTCAAAAAAAGACAAAAAACAAAAAAACACCTCAAAATTTTCATTTGTGGCATTTTCAATTTCCATCCATGGTGTGAATACTCCCACTATGTCTGACTTCAAGCTACCGACTAGACATCACTAATGATGGAATCAGGGACAAGATGTGCACAATTAGCTCTTGCAAATTGGAGTTAGTGGGCTCCAATACACCACTGGCTTAATTCATACTTCTGCTTTTGTGGAAATACTCTCTGCCTTTTGTTGCCAAATTTCTCCCATTTTCTAATAAGGGAAAATTAGACTTCCATTTGAATTTCTCTTCATGTCTAAACCCTGCCCTGGGGCCTATATTTTCAGACCTAAATAGTTTGTGGCATGCTATTTCTAAGTAAAGAAATGAAGAATTCTGGTGCTGATTATTAATGATTTTAACCTGGGAATAAATAATTTGTTACTGATCATAAAAATTTCTGAATCACCCTCTCTGAGTTACTGAACTCTTATGAGTTCTATTGCTTTTGAATTCCAACACTTTTAAAAGAAACTGAATGTAACTTTTCTCTCTTTTTTACAAAAGATAATGTTCTCTTCAATATTGCAAAATTCTTGAGGCTAGGATCTGTATCTTATTCATCTTTTAATTCCCTGTAGTGTCTTGAGTAATACATTCACATAGTTGAAATTCAGTAATTAACTATTGAATTTAAAATCTGCAGACATTTTTCAAGTGCCTACTTGCACTCTCTATAGTGTTTAGTGGGAACTCACCTAGAAAATACTTGGCAGATGTTTATTGATTTAACTCTAAAACAACATTTATCGAGTACTTCCTATTTAAAAGCACAATGTTAGTAACTCCAGTCGAAGAAATGTAACCAATGATCCTTGCTTATAAGGAAGTGAAAACTAAGAAGAAAGACAGGACGTATACCCAAGATAATAATGTTGGCACCTGCCACTTGATCATTTCCAAATGGGTGTGATGAAGACTCTCCAGGAGTTTGAAAGAGGAAAAAATGGCTTTGAGTCTTTAGGTTTCACTAAGTAGGTAAGATTTAGGCTTGAAAAGAGTAGAATTCATGGAGCAGGAGAGAGGAAAAAGGGAACATTTCTTGGCCGTCAGTGTGAAAGATAGGTGAGAAAATATTGACTTGTTTAGGGGGTAGGGGGGTTCAGTTACACTAGAGTGGAGGTTTTGGGTAGGCAGGTTGTAGAAGATAACATGAGTATACCAGAGGTCGATGACATTGAGAATACCAGGGACTTAGTCTTGAATTCCCAACTCTGAAGAGATGTAATTTGGAGGTGGAGCTATGAGAGAAATGAAGAGATTGCAATATCCGAATTTTGTAACATGTACAATCTGGTCTGTCCTTAAGAAGCAAGAAGCATGAAAGGGTTGCAATGATCATAACTCATCAAGAGGAGATCTAGGTGGGCACCAAAAGACATAATCTGGAACAAAGTGGTTAGATGACTTTTTAAAAATCATATTGTTAGCACTTGGTAGCTGTTTTTGTCCTAGAGTAGCATAAAAACCAGAGAAGAATTGTGGACTTCATTCTGGAGAACTGGGTTGGAGAATTAATTACAGAATTTATATAGAACCTTATTGTTTCTATAATTAACTAATTGTAGAATTTGGATCAGGAGAATGACATGATCTTATCTGGTGTCTGGTACCAGTGTCAGGAGTAGAGTGAGCAGTGGGATCTTATTGGCATAGTAGGATTGAAAAACCAGACTAAGGTTTTGACAGAGCAATGAAAGAGGACAAATGATGGATCATACAGAGGAAGGAATGACAGCCTGTGTGAGCAGAGTTTGCCTGACCTTTCTGAAGTAAACTGGGGTCAGGGAGTGGGAAGAGAGAAAAGTCATAGTCGGGAAATAACACACAATGATGATTCCTGACAAATCAAAGAGCAATAGATCACACTCTGAAGTTTCTATAGTGCCCTAGTGTCTTTCAGGGAAAGCTTTAAGACCTCTTCATGATCAGCTGGCCTGGCTTCACTTTAGAACTGCCAACATCTTGAAAGATTTGTCACTCTCAACACATCAAACCTAGGAAGGGTACCAGTGATTCTATATTTGTGTGAGTGAATGGTTGATTTATGGGTAGTTCTTTTTGCTCTCTGGCTTGTTTGTGTTTGCAGTGTTGGTCACCTCTGAAAATATATGTCCATTATTTACCCAATTGCTTTTTCAAATGGTCAGATTGGTATGATAAACTGAAGCCAGAAAGAGTCCATGTTCAGCAATCTTATAGTCAAAACTCAAGGAAACTAACCACATACAGATATAGGGAAGTGTTTCCTCCTAGGGGTAATGAGAAAAATGGTCATCTAGAAACCTGAAAGAGTTTATATGTCTCCCCCAGAGCCTCCTTTGATATTATATGGCACTGGGGAGATTAGACCCCAAGGTACCTTAGGCAAAGACCAAAGTATGCAACTCGATAGACAAGCAATTTTCTCTTTCTTATTAAAAATATTTTCCTGATCTTTTATATTTTATTTTCATGTTATTTATGTATACAGTTTCCCACTAGCGCACCTTTTTATTTCTTTAAAATTCGCACACTCTTGAGATTCCTAAGATAATAACAAATGGGAAACAGAGAGTATGATAGGTGGACATGCTGAGGATAAATGGAATTTTCTTTTCCTATGTTATATATTTACACGTTCATCTAATTTCGTACTTTATTCTCTGCTTCCACATTTACCCTTCTCTGGTCTCTACAAAGTCACTAGATAGTTTTCACAATTTAAGTCAGGTTAGGGCCCTGTCCTGTTTAAAACTCTCCAGTAACTCCTTATCACACAAAGAATAATGTGCAGAGTCCCTACTCTGGTCTTCAGGTTCTACTTGACCTTTTTTGGCCAGCATTCATACTCACCTCCTGACCTCCTCCCCTTGCTCCCTGAGTCCTGCCATACGGCCTCTACACTAAGGTCCCTTAGCAGATTTTCATGTCTGTCTCCTTTAATGCCATTCCCAAATCTTCTCTTGAAGGTTTTCTTCACAGAGAATTCCTTCCTGACCACAGTCTTGAAAATAGCATTTGTGAGTGCCCTGTGTCCCTTTGTATTTGTGTATATCTTCATGTGTCACTGAAACTTAGCTAAACATGCATCCCAATGGAACATAACCTCTAAGAGGGCTTGGTACATATGAGGTGCTCCATAAATACGTTGAACGAATTTAAATAAGAACTCCTTTTTCTATAATTTTCTGACTGATGATCCTGCTGGATTATATTCAAATTAAGCCATATAAAATACATAGCTATAAATTGATTAATATTATTAAATATATGTATTTAAAATTAACAGTGGCCATTAATTATGGATAAGAAAATTGTTCCTTGTAGCACTATTCACAATAGCAAAGACATGAAATAAACCTAAATGCCTATCATCGATAGACTAGATAAAATGTGATACATATACACCATGGAATAATATGCAGTCATAAAAAAGAATGAGATCATATCCGTTGCAGCAACCTGCATGGAGCTGAGCTGGAGGCCATTATCCTAAGCAAACTAACCCAGGAACAGAAAACCAAATACCACATGTTCTCACTTATAAGCAGGGACTAAATATTAAGGACACATGGACACAAAGAAGGGAACAATAGACACTGGGGCCTGCTTGAGAGTGCGGGGTGAGAGGAGGGTGAGGATCATAAAACTAACTACTGGGTACTATACTTGTTACCAGTAGAGGGTTGTGACTGCAAGTTGTTCAGGTTCTTGGCGTTTTGAACAAAGAACTGGACAAAACGCCCAGCAAAGCAAAGAAAGAATGAAACAACAAAAGAATGAAAGCAGAGATTTATTGCAAATGAAAGTACTCCACAGTGTGGGAGTGGGCGGGAGCAGCGGCTCAAGGGCCTGGATACAGAATCTTCTTGGGTCCAAATATTCCCTAGAATTTTCTTGGGTCCAAACGTCCCCTATTCATATTGGCCACTTCGTGCTCACCCCATGTAAATGAAGTAGTGGCCCACAATCAGTCTGACTGGTTGCAGAAAGCAGCCAACCAGAGACTGAAGTAAGTTACAAAGGTTACTCGCCTGTGCAAACATCTGATTGGTTGCAAAAGGCAACCAATCAGAGGCTAGGGTGAAGTTACAAAGTTACACTTCTGTGGAAAGGAAGACTCACCTGCAATCAGTCTGATTGGTTGCGGACAGCCAATTTTCCTATCTGCCGCGCAGAAGAGGTGGGGGTTTGCAAAGGGAGTAGCCTCTTAAAAGTTAAAAATAAAAGAAAATTAGTAGTTGTCTCTGTGTTGATACATTGTGGAGTTAGTCTCCCAGTTTGACTTTCCTCGTTGAGCTGGAGAACATTAGGAGTGTTTTGGTTTTGTTTTTCTTTTGGGCTATAGTTAATGGGAACAAAAAAAAAATCATTAAAAAAACTTTTATACAGCTATCATATTATAAAAATATTAATGTGTTTGCCTCTGATGAAGTAAGCAGCATCTGATAAATGTCCATTGTTTTGAACAGCCGCCTGCTGTTGTTAGCTTCTTGGTGCATTGCACATGTATATGGGCACACACACAGACACTTGCATCTCTCTCCACTGTGTCTAGTAAACATTAATTCATAATGCATTACCAACATTAAGCAGAAACTTTGGATCTCAGAAAGTTGACGATTTTCTCTATACTTTGTTTTCTAAGTAAAACAAATTGTTTAATTAAGTACCTCATTGTTTCCTTTGCTTTACAGATAGAAGTCCTTATAGATTTGAGATTCTTTTCTGAAGCCTTTTATGAGATATCCCAAATTTTCTATGGAAAAAACATGCCTTGTTCAATACCCGCAGGCTATAAAGCTACTGGAAAAACGAAGGTAATCTGACAATTTGATTCAAAGCAATTTCTTTACCTGTGAGGGATACGTTCCTAAAATGTAGGGAACACTCCCACGAAAGTGTATTTACAATCTCTGGTATTTTAGACTTCTTTGTTAAGTCTGGTTACAACTAACATCAGGATTTTATGAGGTTTCATTTGTCTGGGTTGGAAGGGTGTCATGGGGGAGGGAGCATGGTTTTGGAGTAGTTTTTGCAGTCAAATTCTGGCTCAGGGATGCTGCATGTTGCTTTTTATTATAGTTACCATGGGCAGTCTCACTAGGCACATTTATCAGCCACTACTGCTTAGTTTTTTGGGTCTGATATTACAATTTCTGGTTAATATTTTAAATCAAAATAGTCTTTCCTTATGTCTTATTTGGGTCTCTTTGATTTTCATACTTTATACCAAAGTTTTAAGAATGTGTTCAAATTTCTTCTGATTTCTGTGAGGAGAGAACATTCCTCCATATTGTCTAACCTTTTTTGATTTTAGGAGATAGTTTTTATCTGGCTTGTTTAATTTATATTTATAAACTGGATAATTGAAGCACCCTTGAAAATGAATACTGGAGTTGATGTTTAAAGCACAAATTAAATCAGAGGGAGCTATTATTTTCCTCTCTTTTGGTCTTCATGGTGATCTGGGAATCGCTGGGTGATCATGCTTCAGGCAGATGCTTGGACCCTTCTAGGCCAGCAATAAAGGAAATAGGAGAAGGTAGCAAATCAGTTTGCCTGGGAGAGAGTGTATGTGTGAGGAGTGAGACTGATAGGCACAATACCAGCTGATTGGATTCAAATTTGGAGTACCTAAAGCAACCTGGGGAATGAGCTATAAGTCTTGAAAACCACTAGCATAAGCTGACATTATATTTACATATAATATGATAATTACTTCAGAGTATTCTCCTAAAATGTACCTTCTTATTACTCCATATGACTGCTACAGCATTATAACTTATTGTAATAGGGTGTGAGGCTATCCACAGAACATCTCAAGAGGGATGTTTATTAGGCAATTGGATACATGCATGTGCATAGGTATGTATATACATCCGTATATATGCATATATCTGTGTGTGATCAATAGATAGATGGATAGAGAGATACACACAGAGAGGGGACAGAGAGTGAGAATAGTATCAGTTGGTTGATTGTTTTGCTCATTTTCTGCGGCATAAATTAAGCATCATCTTACCTGGAATAAATTAGCAATATTTTCTTGCTTGCTCCTCAGTTAATTACACTTTAATTAGTTAAAAAATATTTTTTGAGTGCTTACTGAATACAGATGCCATTCCAGGCATGGAGATAGAGCAGAAGAAAGACAACAGGGGGGCTCCTGCTTTCCTGGAGCTTACAGTCCAGTGAGGAAGACAAACACCAAATACATTAAGCACATAAGTATATGTCAGGTATATACACAGCTGTCAAGGACAATCAAGCAGAGTTGAGGGGATGGAGAGTGACCAGGGCAGTGAGGTGCTGTTTTATTCAAAGTGGTTTGGAGAATTTCTACAATAAGCAAGTTTTGAGGGAAGTGAGCCATGGAAAGATTTGAGGGAACAACCTTCCACGTAGGAGCAACTGTGAGGGCAAAGATTCTAAAAGGGATGCTTGCAAGAAGTGGTTGAAGAAAACCAAGTAGGCAAAGTGAGGCTACAATGAGGAGGAAGAGGAAGAGGAGGAGGAAGAGGAGGAAGAGGAAGAGGAGGAGGAGGGACCTAGGAGTCAGATCATGTAAGACCTCATAGGGCTTGATAAGGACTGGAATTTTCTCTAAATAAGATGAGAAATAGTGCAGAGTTTTGAGCAGAGAAGCGACATGATAGGAATTAAATATGAAAGGACACTGCTTACTATTGGGGAAGAGGCTGCGGGTGGGCAGGGGTATACATTCGGAGACCAGTTAGGACGCTGTTGCAGATAATCTGGGTGGGGCATGATAGTGATTGAGATGATTGTGGTGAGAGGAGTGAGCAGCAGTCCGGTTCTGGGTGTGTTGTGAAGGTACAGCCAACTGCATTTGCTGATAATGGTTTGGATACAGGATGTAAGAGAAAGGAGGCAAGGATGACTACAGAGTGTTCAACCTGAGCAACTGGTAGGAAGACATTTTCATGTACTGAGATGGGGAATACTGCTCCAGATAGGGGTTGAACATGTTAAGTATGAGTTTCCCAGTAGACATCCAGGTGGAAATGCAGCATAGTTAGGTACAGATCATATAGGGTCTGAAATTCAGGGGAGAGGTTGGGGTTGCAGGGACACATTTGGGAACGCTAGAAGAGAGATTTAAAATCACGGAACTGGATGAAATCAGCTGGGGATGAGGCAGATAGAGAAAAGCAAAAGTCAGAGGACTAGACATTAAGGTCACTCACATTTAGAGTCCAGGAGGATGAGAAGGAGAGAAACCAGTTGGGTAGGATGAGAAACAAGAGAGAGTTTTCAATGGTCACTGCTTTCACTGAAATAAATCAAAAGGTCAGAAACAAATTTTTACAAGTAGATTCCAAACTTCATTTTTATCAACTAGTTTTCATAAGATAAATGTATGGGTGAATCTATCTCCCAATAGATTCTGATTTCAGATTTTGTATTCTCAAAGTTAATTTGCAGCTTTCCAGCTTCAGTTGGGAATTTAAAAAGTGTAATTAAAAGAGGAAATGTGTTCAAGATTTATAATTAAAATAGGTGCCAATGGTATTAAGCTGCGGGCTAGTTATTTAAAGAAGGGATTAATGAATTAAGTTTCACTTGTAAAAGAAGTAACTGAAAAAGTCCTACAGATTACTATTGAACTTTTCACAGGCCTTTAAAAAAATTCTCTATTTTAACATTATATTGGTATTCTACTCTTATCACCAAATCTAAAGTCCCATTATTAAACTCTCTTTAATTTATACCACCAAGGATTTCCCCTTGGATTCAGTTACTCACTTTTCAATGTATTATAGGTAGTGAAGAATATCTTCAAAGAAGGGAAAAAAATTTAAAACACTTACCAATACTTTTTCATTAAAAGCTCTCAGTGATGTATTGTTTTGGGAGGTTCCCTCAAAAGCAGATCCTGAGACTAGGATATGGGAACAATAGTGTCTTTGGGAAGTGATTCAAGGAAGTAAGGTGAGCTAGTAGGAGAGCTAGATAGGGAAGTGGGGAAAACCAATTCAGAGAGCGTGAATGAGAAGGTCACCGATATGGGTAACTGGGGCTCTCAGAGAGACTGGGTAGAACACTTCTGTTGTTCTTGTTTGGCAAGGTTTATTCTCTGCACTTCTAGTCTCTCCTGAACATTCTTATGGCCAGGCAAAGACGTACAGGTACTTGAGTAGGACACCATCTACATGTGAGCAACCTGTCCATGGAAGCTGTTGGTGACTTCCTGGTGACGAAGGGGGTTGAGGAAGGGGCAGAGGGACATCACTGTTGGATTCTACCAATGGGAATCTTTTAAAAAGGGTCTTCTATACCAAGAGAGATACATCCTACTAGATACATCAGTCTCCTGTGGCAAATAAACTAAATGTTTCCTAATGCAACATTGTATTTAGAGCCAAATATAATGACAAATAATACACCAAAAAAGGAAAAAACAACCAAAAATATTTATTCTGAATAACAATACAATTTTGTCTCAAACTGGTAAAGATTTTTTTTAAGTGATAATACTCACTGTTGTTAAAAGTGCAATAATTCTGACATTTTCATACAATGTGGGTGGGAGTGTAAATTGAGCCAGACTCTTTCAATTTCCTCAGTATATTCATATCTTTTGACCTAGAAATTCTGCTTCCAGGAATCTATCCTAAGGCAGTAATCAGAAATATAGACAAAATAGTCATCAGTGTTATTTAAACTAGGGCTGAATGATGGGATAATGATGGGGAAGTGGCTCCCCGAGATGTCCAGCAATAGGAAAGAGATTATTAGGCTGCATTCATAGGATAAAGTATCACCTACTCATTAGGCTGAAGTTTACAAATAATTTAATGATACGTGAAGAAAATTATGATGTAAAAGTTTAGTGAACATGGAATACAAATCTATTTTTAAAAATTTAAAATACATCAAAAAGACATTAGTAGGAAAAACATCAAATATTAACATTGTATTTCTTAAAGGAAGTTGACTCATGTATGATTTTTACTTTATACTATGCTTATTTTTTCTGACTAGAGCATAAATTATTTTTTCAATAAAAATGATAATTAAAATAATTTTAGAATACGTTAAATGTTTTATTTAAAAGAATACTCAATCTTGTTCTTGCTGTTACTACTTGTATTTTGACAGATATTTCAATCATTTGACTCAGGAAAACCTCTTACCAGTAAAGAAAATATACAGGTAAGGATAATAATATTTTATAAACATGGTTTTCCTAAGTGTGGATAATTTTTGAGTCATTCTAATCTATTTGGTTGATACAGTCTTTGATTCTGAAAATCTGCTATGTAATATTCTTTTTTTTGCCCAGTATCTTTCACAAAAAGAGGACTCTACTGCCCATCTAAATACATTTGTTCCTGTCACAAATGGAATGATTGGGACTTAAGAACTTGATGACCTAGTAATATTTGAATATCTTGAAATAATAATTTTTAAAAATCCTAGGAGTATTGGCAGTCTGTCTCTCCTAGGAGGTGTTAGAGCAGGAGAGCTGTGGCACAACCCTTGTTAAAGGGGGCTATGGATGAGGAAGGAGTTCATAGAACCAGGCGACAGTTAATGCAGATAGATACACATGGTTTTTATTTTTTTAAGTGCTAGGAAACAGCGTTAAGTAAGGTATTTATTTTTAATTAAATAATTTTGAGAGATATTTTCTCAAAGTTGCTTTATTTTTGTCTTCCATAATTTTAATAGGAATATATCTAACTTTTATTAAATGTAATCTTATTACTCTTCTATTAATGTGCATTTTATTTCACAAAGTTCACTTTTAATTATCCTTCAGATGATTCATTGTTTTTTATTTTCCTAAAAATTTGTTTTAATTTATAAGCAATTTGCCTGAAATGAAATAACTGGTATTAGGAAGATAGAAATATGTATTCATATTTCATTTTAGTGTTCCAAGACCTTTGGGTATCTAAGAATATTTCTTCCTTTCCCATCTTAAATGCCAGGGCATCCTAAAACACTTCCTTAGGGAGTGGTTTTGGTATAAAAAGAATGTCTGTCTGATGATTTCTTTTTATGCAAAAAGAGACAAACAGTATAATGGAAATTCAGTTTCTATTAGCTAATTAGTTAAAACAGTACTGTTGGTCTGCTTAAGACTCTTCAGATTATACTTTATGTTTTTTTGCATAAAGAAGCGAGTGCTAAATAATATTACTAATTAATCTTCTTTTGATCCTTAAGTGTTTGTGTGTAATTGTCAAGGCTCATTAAATCACTGTTCGCTGTGGAGAGAAAACAGAAGAGAAACCTTCTCCCAACCAATCTGAAGTTTCATGCTTCAAGCTCTTCCAAACAATGGAATTTTTTTGTTTACATAAGGCAAATAGTTTCTCTTTTTTTTCTAGAATAGATAGCCCCAACATCTGCCTTACATATTAATTCAACAAATAAAATCAAGAGCTTATTGTGTGCAAGGCGGTAGGCTGCCAATCAACATTAGTTCTGATGCTGTCAATCAACACTAATCAATCGACAATACAGACAAACTGCAAACTCTCATGGAGCTTGTATTTTAATGGGCAAGACTAGTAATAAAGCATGATATATAAGTAAATATGTTATAAATATGTAAATTATATAGCGCATTAGGAGGAGAACCATGCTATGGGAGAAAATAAATGCAGCTGTGCCTAAAGGGAATTGGGAGCATGGGGCTAGGTTGGAGATGGTAATTTTGAATAGGGTAATCAGGTTAGTCTTCACTGAAGTGGCTTTTGTGAATAGACCTGAAACAGCTAAAGGTGCAAGTCATATGAAATCTGGAGAAGGAACAATCTAAAAAGAGGGAAAGGTAAGTACAAAGGCCCTGAGACAAGATTGCCTAGCTTGGCGAGGGACATCTAAGCCAGTGTGGCTAGAGCTCTGTGAATGATGGGAGCAGTAAGAGATAAGGTCAGACAGGTCAAATTGAGAAGGGGTAGTAGGGCCGTTGTAACCAGGCTGTTATCTGAGCAAAATGAAGAGCCACTGGAGAGTTTTGAGCAGTAGTGTGTCCTGACTGATTTATGCCATAAAGGGATTACTTTTCCTAATCTGTTGTGCCCGCCATGTGCCAGGTACTGTTCTGATGCTGTCAATCAAATACATTGTCAACCATAACACAAATTCCCAAACCTCAAAACGTTTACATTTGTGTGTGTGTGGGGGGGTCTCTCTCTCTCTCTCTCTCTCTCTCTCTCTCTCTCTCTGTGTTGGAGATATTGAGTTTAGAGATGTATTTGAGATATCTGTTAGACATCCAAGTGGAGGAGTTGAGTCAGAAGTTGATTCTGTGAATTTGGAGTTCAGAAGAGAGGTTGGAGCTACAGCAAAAAAGTTGTGATTTCTTCAGTATTCAGATGAGATTAAAACCATGAGCCTGATTAAGATCACCTAAGGGGAGGGAGTGAGGAGAAGGAAGAGTACTGAGTTCCAGGACAGTCCAATATTAAGAGGTATAAGAGAAGAGGGACCAGCAAAGAAGACAGAAAAGGAGAGGCCAGAGGGATAGGAAGGAAACCAAGGGAGTGTGGTGGCCTGAAAGCCAAGAGGAGAAAGCATGTTTGGAAAGAGTGGGTGATCAGTAGTACAAATTTTGATGATGAATCAAATACAATAATACTCTGAATCTTAAACATGAATTTTTCACATTTAATGTCTCTAAAATCAGAATGCGTTTTACAGTTGATGGCATGTGACAGCTTAATCGGCATATAAAATAATGGCATCAGATCAGAAGTAACATGGTATTTGAAGACTGATAATTGAACATTGGATTTAGCCAAGTGTAGGCCATCGGTGAATTTGACCAAAGGGTTAAGATGTAGGGTTGGAGTGGGTTTAGGAGCAAATGAAAGGAGAGAAACTGGAACTCTTCAGAGTGTTGTTGTGAAGGGGAGGAAAGAATGGGGTAGTGGCTGGAGAAGGAAGTTGGGGTATAGAGAGTTTTGGGGTTATTGAAATGGAGGAGATGAAGCATGGCTGTGTGCTGATAGGAATGTTTCTGTAGAGAGTGGCATATTTATGATATAGGAGAGAATGGCTGAGTAGGCCATTGGAGAAAGGAATGATGGCCTAAGTGGTAATGCCAGCCTTAGATAGCAGAAAGGAAGGTAGAGCTGTGGGGGCAGATGCTCAGGTGGGTGAAACAGATGGAGGAGTTTGCTCTACTCTGACTGCTTCAGTTTTCCTAGTGAAGTGGAGGAAGCAAGGCCATTGGCTGGGAGGAAACCAGGGAAGGAAAGGTTAGAATTCAGAGGAGAGAAGAGTGCGAAATGGTTGTCTAAGAAAGAAAGAGAGGGTGAATGGACTGGCAAACTATTGGAATATTACCAGGCAGCATTGAGGTTTGGTTGGGTACTTAAAATGGGATAATTTGTGTGATTGTGTGATTTTTCTCCATCCCTTTTCCACCCCAGGGACGCAGACCCTAAGAGGGCTCAGAGTTGGATTTCAGAGTTGGAGCTGCGATTTTGCTAAGGAAGTGTGTTTGGATAGGCGAGGACCCAGGGGGTTGAGGGTGTATATGAGAAGGGTTCTAATGATTGACGGTGGACTCTAAGCAGGGTAGGGAGATTGCTTGTCTGCCCATCTTTTCTTCTTCCTGTCATAGTATCTCTGATTTACTCACACTAAAGCAGAGTAGCCAGTGTATGTGTCTAATGAGCTTCCAGTTTGTCTGTTTTGATAAAGGATCCCATCCTTCACTCTGAGCACCAGGTTTACTCTGCCATGATGGCAGAACTGGCCTCATGAGGCACAGGTCAGAAATTGGTGGGGAACAGCAGAAGCATTGTTGAACTGTTTAGATGGTTCCGACGTTACATGTCTCTCTCAATAGACCTCCCATTTACAATACCCCGTGCCCAGCCCTATATTCCTTCATCCAACACCAAATGTGGACTGCAAAAGAATGAAGCTAATAATATCTGAAAAAGTATTTTTCTAACTTGCTCTTTTTCCTTTTTTCCATTTTTTTAAGGCAATGGATGAATTAAGAAATAAAGGCTTGCCTGCAGTTCTGGTTACAATTGGCCAACCGCATCTCTTAAATAAGTTTAATTTTGTTAAAGCATACTTTTTCCTAAGTGTGGCTGCGACAATAAATTGTGTCCCAGAAAATAAATTTAAGACGGTAATTACCGACAGGAGCAAACCAAACCTACCAAACTTGAAAGGTAGTTGTTTTATTTTTTGCTTATTTCCCTTTCTCCTCCCTTTCACTAACTATTCTCCTAGCCCCCACTAATCTATATAAATGATATAGTATATATTCTTCCACATCTTTCTCTAAGCTCATATAATGACACACATATGTACTTATGTCTAGGTGTATGCATATACATAACTGTTTATATATATCCATATTCATATACTTTATATATAATACACTATCATATACATATACACATACATGATGGGATTTATCATTTATTTACAAAATGGTATATTCACATTTTTCTGCATTTGGTATTTCCCATGCAGAAAATCTTCGTTGAAATCACTCCAAGTCTACTGCTTTGTTTTGGTCCGTTATATTGACTGTGTAGTATTCTAGGCCATGATCATCCCCCATGTATGTTCCTTGGAAACAAAGTGCATGTGCACCACTAGAGGAGTGATTGAATAAGAAGGAATGTGCCCCTCCACTGGTGCACGTGCACTTCATTTCCAAGGAACATTGCCACTGTGCAACATACCCGGATGACATAGTGTATCTTTCTATGGGATATATAACCCATGGGTGGGATTTTGGGCTATAGAGAAATTTTCAGTTGTATTAGATGTTGCCTTAAAAATAGGTGATTTTTACCATTCAGTTTGATATTAACTGTGGGTTTTTCATAGATATGCTTTATCAGGTTGAGCAATTTCTCTTCTATTCTTAGTTTGTCAAGTGATTTTTATCATGAAAGTGCTGAATTCTATTAAATGCTCTCTCTGCATCTATTGGGATGATTATGTGGTTCTTGCTTTTTATTCTGCTGATATGGTGTGTTACATTAATTGATTTTTGGACGTTTAACCAACCTTACATTCTTGGGATAAGTCCCACTTGATCATGGTTTATAATTTTTTTTTTTTTTTTTTGAGATGGAGTCTCACTCTGTTGTCCAGGCTGGAGCGCAGTGGTGCAAGCTCAGCTCACTGCAACCTCTGCCTCCGGGTTCAAGTGATTCTCCTGCCTCAGCCTCCTAAGTAATTGGGACAATAGGCGCCTGCCACCATGCCCAGCTAATTTTTTGTAGTTTTCGTAGAGATGGGGTTTCGCCATGTTGGCCAGGCTGCTCTCAAACTCCTGATCTCAAGTGATCTGCCTGCCTCTGCCTCCCAAAGTGCTGGGATTACAGGTGTGAGCCACTGCGTGTGGCCTATAAGTTCTTTTCACTTGTTAGATTCTGTTTGCTAGCATTTTGTTAAACATTATTGCATTCATACTCATAAGACGTATTGGTCTTTAGTTTTCTTATAGTGTCTTTGTCTAGTTTTGATATCAGAGTAATTCTGGGGCCTCTATTTCAAAATGTAGGTTTTTCTTATGGTGAGACCAACAGATCAGATGACTGCCATTGAAAAAATAGTTACAGTTTCCAAGAGGAAGGGTGTGCGACACCACTGTGGGAGAAGGGAACATAGGAGAGCTGGGCTGTGTCTCAGGAGGCAGAGGGCAGTGGGAGGGAAACATGAGCAAGAGCCTTTATTGTGGTTGCTATGCAAATGAATGGGTAAGGCAGGGTGAACAGGCTTAGTATTTGAATAATTTTAGTTTGAATAATTTCAGTGAGCCCTGACAGGATAGGGGCTGTCTCTAGATAACTGATAACTGGGCTTGGGGTGATTAGGGGAAGAGTGGCCTAGAGTAAGAGCCTAATAAAGGAGGTGGTGGGGGCACGGGCTCTTTAGTTTGCACATGAAAGGTGTGCTCACAGGTGAGTCTTTTACCATCTCTAGAAGCTGGGAAGTCAGCAAGGCCCCAAAAGTTATCATTTCTGCATCAGACATACAGAATTTTTTTTTTTTTTTTTTTTTTTTTTTTTTTGAGACGGAGTTTTGCTCTTGTCACCCAGGCTGGAGTGCAATGGTGCGATCTAGGCTCACTGCAACCTCCGCCTCCCGAGTTCAAGCAATTCTCCTGCCTCAGTCTCCTGAGTAGCTGGATTTACTGCCCAGTAGGTGCCTGCCACCATGCCTGGATAATTTTTTTGTATTTTTAGTAGAGATGGGTTTTTATCATGTTAGCCAGGCTGGTCTTGAGATATACAGAAAATGTAAAGACGTAATTAATATGGCCTCATAGAATGAGTTGGGAAGTATTCCCTCCTCTTTTATATTTTAGAAGAGTTTGTGAAGAATTGATATTAACTCTTTAAATGTTTGGTAGAATTCAACAGTGAAGACATCTGAGCTTGAACTTATATTTGTGGATAGCATTTTGATTAGCAATTCAATCTCTTTTTGTAGTTCTCTTAAAATTGTCTATTTCTTGACTCAGTTTTGATAGTTTGTGTCTTTCTAGGAATTCATCCATTTCATCTGTGTTATTTAATTTATTGGCATACAATTTTTCATAGTCTTCCTTTATAATTCTTTTTTTGAAATTTGTAAGATTATAGTCATGTTTCCTCTTTCATTTCCAATTCTATTAATTTGAGTCTTTTCTCCTTTTGTCTTTCTCAGTCTAGCTATAGGTTTTTCGATTTTGTTGATTTCTTCTACTTTTTCTTCTATTTTCTATTTTATTATTATGTATTTCAGTCTTTATTATTTTCTTTGTTAACTACCCTTACGAGTTGGGAAAAAACCTTAGAGGGGCTCCTGTGTTATCAGTGTTACTTTACTTAAGCTAGAGACTCTGTCCCACAAGGTGGTGAGGCTGGGTGGAACAAGGGAACCCTGTCTTCTTAGTTGTGCCAGTTTGAAGTGAAGTTTCCATCTCACTGAACAGGCGGGGGGAAGAGAAGTAGTCATCTTTCTCCAAATACCGCAGACTTGTAGTACTGTTCTCACCGCATTTTAGTAAGTGTTTTTGAGTAGATGTTTAATCATTTGCTGTATGGCTTTAGAATCATTTCCAGAGACTTCAAGCATTAAAAAACCAATAATTTTTACTAATTTAATGGTAAAGTGGGTTCATAGAGCTCTTCACATTGGGATGCCAGAAGTTAATCTCCTGAACAATGTGTTTTTGAGATTTATCTATATTTATGTTGGTAGCTGTGATTCCTTTATTTTCATTTTATTTCTTCATGTACTGATGATAGACATTTAGACTGTTTTCTATAAACATTCTTGTACATGTCTCTGAGTGCTTATGAGTAAGAGCTTCTGTATATCTAGGAATGAAATTGATGTGTCATATTTAACTTAAAATTTAAAGTTAATTAGTATCTCTACCCTCTTCATAGATAATTTTGCTCTGATCACCCCTTCCTACTTTAATAATTTGATAGCTTTAGGTTTTAGGTTTTTTTTTTGTTAATTTGATATTTAGACATTATACTATTTTTTTTCCCACTCAATAGTTGTTTAGCTTTACCTACTTATTTGCTGTTTTCTTTGCTCACCATTACTTATTGTGTTTCAGACTTTGGACATCTCTTTTCCCTGAGATGTTATATCCTTTGTAAGTTTAGATAAATAGCTAGTGTGTCATTATCATTTATTTAAAAAATCTATCTTTTCCTCGCTGAAATAAGAAATTCATTATATAATAAATTCTCATATGTACTAGGTTGTGATTCTTTTTTCATTTTACAGTTTTAAAAATTAATATGTAATAGTTGTACACATATGTGGGGTATTTTTTTTATATACACATAAAGTGTGTAATGATCAAATCAGGGTAATTGGGATATCCTTTATCTCAAACACTTGTCATTTCTTTGTGTTGGGAACACTCTGAATCTTCTCTTCTGTTTTGGAATATACTATAAATTCTTGTTAACAGTAGTCACCCTACTGTGCTATCAAACACCAGAATTTATTTCTTCTATTTAATTGCATGTTTGTACCCACTAATGAACTTCTCTTCATCCCTCCTTCCCATCTCCCCTTCCCAGCCTCTAGTAACCACCATTCTCTCTAGCTCCATGAAAACAATTTTTTTCTTAACTCCCACATATGAGTGAGAACAGGCAGTGTTTTTCTTTCTGTGCCTGGCTTATTTCACTTAACATATAAAGAACTCACACAACCCAACAGCAAAATAAACACAAGTAATTCAAATAAAAAGTAGGCAAAAGACCTGGGTAGATATTTATCAAAAGAAGACATATTAGTGGCCAAAAAGCATATGAGAAAATACTTACCATCCCTAATAATCAGGAAAATACAAATCAAAACCACGATGAGATATAATCACACCCCAGTTAAAATAGCTTTTACCAAAAAGACAGAAAATAGCAAATGCTAGTGAGGATGTGGAGAAAGGAAAATGCTCATATACTGTTGGTGGAAATGTAAATTAGTACAACTATTGAAAACAGTATAGTCATTCCTCAAAAAACTGAAAGTAGAACTACTGTATGATCCAGAAATCTTTTCTGTATATCCAAAAGAAAAGAAAATCAGTTTATCAAAGGAATACCTGCATTACCATGTTTATTGCAGCACTATTAACAATAGCCAAGATATGGAATCAACCTAAGTGTCCAGCAATGGATGAATGGATAAAGAAAATATGGTATATATACACAATGGAATATTATTCAGCCATAACAAAGAATGAACTCCAGTCATTTGTAGCAACCCAGATAGAACTGGAGGACATTATGTTAAGTGAAATAGGGTATGATTCTTGATTCTCTATTTCTACTACTGATTTTCCTGGCTTCTTGTGTTAATAAAATAGTTAATTTGATTTTATAACTGAAAACTATTTATTACCTGCTATGTTATTTGAGAATTGAAAAGGTAACAGTGAAAATAAACACAAAAATACTCTCTTAAAACTTGTTATGGTAGAAAAATACAGTAAATTAAATGAATAAAGGCATTGTGGGTTACATGGTAACAAGTGCTTTGGAAAGCAGGAAAGGGGGTTAGGGAGTACAGGAGTGGGGTGTAATTTAAAATAGGGTTGTCAGGAAGAGTCTTAATAAACAGGTGATATTTGAGCACAGGTCTAAAAAAGGAGAGGGAATGAGATGTGAGTTTCTGAGGAATAGTATTCTAGATTAAGGGAACAAATACCGAGACTCTGAGATGGGCATGTGGCTGGCATGCTTGAGGAACAGCTGGAGCCCAGTATGGCTGGAGCAGAGTGAACAAAGGTGAAAGTTCTAGGAGATGCTGTCAGGGAGATAACAGAGTGATTATGAAAGGATTTGAAGGTCATTATAAAATACTTGGCTTTTATTCTGAGCGAGTTGGAATACCACTGGAAAAGTTTTAAGAGGAAGAACTAAAAGTTTCTAAAGCCTAACTCTGGTTTCTGTATTGAGACTAGGTCAGGCTATGGGGTTAGGGGAACCAACAGGGTGAATAATTTGAAGAGCATAATCATATTTCTTTTTAAAAGGCTATTGAATAATTCAATTAGAGCTTATGATGGCTTCAACAAGAGTAGTTGCAGTGGAGGTGGTGAGAAGTAGCCAGATTCTGGATATACCTTGAAGGTGGAGTCAAAAAGATTTGAAAGGGAAGATCAGAAGTTCACTCTGGGGCAGGTTAAGTGTGGGATGCCTTTTAAGTACCTGAATGGAACTAAAGAGTAGATAGTTTGAGATGTGATTCTGGAGCTCAGGAGAGAAGTCCACACTGAAGAAATGTTTCCCAATCATTAGCCTATAGATGGTATTTAAAGGCCTAAGACTGCGCGTCATCTCCATGGAAATGAGTTTAGATGGAGAAGAGACAGGAGAAATGCTTGGTTTCATCAACAAGAGGTCAAATAAATGAAGGAGAATCCACAAAGGAGACTGAGAAAGGATGAGTGAACAAGGTGTTTTGAGGAGGAAGGAGTGATCAATTGAATCAAAAGGCCAAGGAAGATGGAGGTTGGACTTAACAAAAAGAATGTCATTGAAGAATCTAGAAGATGAACTTTGTTGAACTAACCCTTATTGGAGTGGAATCAAACAGAATGTGTGCGGGGGAATCAGAATGAATGGAGATAAATGGGGAAGCTGCTGAAAGGGACAAAAGAAGGTTTTTTTTTTTTTTTTAAACTGAAAAAGTAGCAATCTGTTTTTGTTTTGATAGGAATCATCAAATAGAAAGAGGGAAAATAATGATGATGCAAGGTGTGGAGTGAGGAGATTTCTAACTTGATACCCTTAAGTAGGCAAGATGGGAATGGAACTAGCACTCAAGTGGAGGGTTTGGCCCTACATGGCAACATAAAATTCACCTATAATGACAAGTTGAAGGGCAGAGTGTATAGGTTTACATGCTAGTGGATGGATAGATGTGTTGTAGATATGTTTGCAAGTTATTTGGTAATTTCTTTGGTTTCTTCATTGGAATGGGAAACAAAGACATCAACTGAGTGAGAACCAGGGAGGAAGTGTTGGAGATTTAAGGAGAGAAGAGAAGGGATGAATTAGTTGTCTGAGAGCATAGGAGGGCAGATGGACTAGGGAAATGGAGCAGGACTGCTGGGCAGCTTGCAGAGCCTTTTTGTATTTCTGTATGAATTTAAAGTGAGAAGAGTTAGCATGGTTTTTTTCCCAGCCACATTAAAATTCAGGGCTGCCGATGTCAACAGAGAATTGGATTTGCTGGGGCTTGAGGATTGACCAGGTAGGTGCCATAAAGGAGAGATGGGTAAAGACATTTAAGGTGTTTGCAAGAATGATTATGTTTGATAAACTAAGGAACTAAAGCTGGGTAAGGAGGGATGAGATGGCAGGGGAAAGAGAGGGAAAGGGAACAGTGAAACACTGGTAGTGTCAATGGATTGTGGGTTCTAGAAGGGGTGAAGTATTACTAGATTCATGATTCCTGAAAGAACAATCTGGAAAAAATTAGTACTTTTGTCTGTTAAGGTCATCACTATTCACCCTTCACTTTTTCCTATTTTCCTTATATATTCTTAGGAATATTCTACCTACATACTTCAAGGTAATTCAATCTGATTCTAAACAAGAAAACTACAATAACAAAAGACAAAAGGCTTTTTCATTGGAATTCGTTAAGATGCTTATATTAATTTTAATGTAATTTATGTATTTTTATTGTCTTCCCGTCCAAGAACATATTTTCTCATTTTTTCATATTTTGTGCCCTTTTAATTTTCCCTTCCTGGAGTTCACAATTAGACCCATATTCTCTACTATCATTTGTAGATAACATAGCAGCTAGTTCACTTACCAAGCTACTCCACTCAAATCAAAGACCTGGAAAAACTTCCAGTTTCCCCTTTTCTCCCATGCTTTTCCCTTCAGCAGGTGACATCACCTCACTTCACATCCAACTCCTGATTTTAGTTGATTTTAATTCTAGATTCTTATTCGTTTTCCTTTAGCATGTTCATTCTATTTCAATAACTTTATTTAGTACTACCTTTTTACATATGTAATTACCTGTTTAGAATTAAATATGTAGATTTTCTATCCTTTCCTCAGTATTTCTAGATGTTAATCCTAGTCTTCTGGCTTCCATAAAAGCAGATAAGAGATCTATTTATTTTATTTTAGAAAATTTGATTTTTTGATTGGAGATGTTTCTCTTAATTCTTTTAGATCAGGGATTTGATTGGAAGCACATCTGCCTGATACCTGCCTAAACATTGAAAGAATCTGCATTTTGACAAAGCATTTCATTCCAGAAAGCATTTTCTGGTACTCTGCTTGCACTTCCCTAAGTGTTCTTATTATTTTGGTTTCAATTTGTCATGCCTCCTAGCAGTTCTATTTCCCATTTGAGTTTCCTCTCCTTGCCTACTGAGCCCCTGTAGAAGTCAGGCTAAGCTGGTCTGTTGTAGCAAATCAGTCTTTAAATATCATGGCTTACCACAGCAAGGATTTAGTTCTTGCTCAGATTGACAAGGGGCTGTGTTTTGCAAAGCCACTCAGGTAGCCAAGTGCTACTATCTTGGAGGCGCACCATCTGAAACACTCTGCTCTGACCTTGCCTAGAAAGGCATAGGGTGGCACATGAGCCCTTAAATGGAACTCTGAAATTTAGTCTGGAATTCTGGAATTCTTATTTAATTGGATAAGACCATATTTAAGTGCAAAGAGGGCGGGAAGTATGGCTTGCCAAGTGCTCAGAAAGGAGAGGAGCATGCATTAAGTGAACATGATTAGTCTGAACCTCAGATCCTGGATATGGTGTTATTTTTGCTGGTCATCCCATTGGGGTTCCTGTCATGTTGGCATCAGCTATGCAATGGAGAAGGTGAAGTCAGTGAGATGTAGAGTGGCAGGCAGGTAACCAGCCTCTCCTAAGACATGAGGACTCCTATATCTCTTCGCCTATGGATGGCCTGTCTAGCTCCTCTTTTTATTCTAGAGCAGAACACTCGTGTGGGACCTGTGTTAATTTTATCACACACAGGTTCATCGAAATGTCTAGGTTAAACTCTTCCTAGGGTCTTTTGTATGGTAACATGCATTCCAGGCTTCTTTTGTACCATGTTCAGGCATTTGTTTTCTCTCCATCATTGTCTCTCTCATTCTTACTTTCTCCCTTAGGTGAGAAAGCCCAGTCTCAGATCCTCCTGCTGGGCCTTCCAAGAGCCCTAGCCCTCCCTCATCCTCAGCTGACCCCTAGATTCAGACCCTCATAATTTAGGAGGCTAGCCAGGTAGGGAAGGTTGGTGTTGAAAGAGGAGAGGAAGTTAGGTGTATTAAGTTCCATGTTATTTTAGAATTCTTCTTCGCACTTAACAAACTTAATTTCTTCAGGTGGATATATTTTTCTGTCATTTGTAGTAAAATGATTTGTGGTTCATCTTTCTCTCCCATAATCTAGAAGCCCAGTTGAATGAAGCAGGCAAAGACAGTGATCTGAATTCTCTCACTTCTCCACAGTTCAGAATAAAAGCAGACTTTGGATCGTGGATGAGATTTTGAAAGAGATATTCGAGTATTGTGGATTATGCTGTTCCAACTGGTCTCACGCTCAGCTCTTAGACTGAGGGGCATGTACATATCAGAAGAACTGATGCTTCCACAGAGATCTTATTGAAATGTTAGAGGAGAAACTATATCAGTAGCCAATAGCTTGAATAACATCACTAAATACCTAAAGAATTCTTTCAGAATTGTCTGATTTGTTGTAAGAATCAGCTTCAGCCTTCTAATATATAACATTAGGGACTATTTGATATAGGAATATGCTTCTATATTCCTATGTTTCTATATTATCATTGTGTTTTAAAAAATTATTAAACTTACGGATAGTTTTCCTGTGAATGATGAGTTTTAAAAACTATTAATAGAATTAGGGTGGGTGCAGTGGCTCATGCCTATAATCCCAGCACTTTGGGAGGCCGAGATGGGTGGATCACTTGAGCTCAGGAGTTCAAGACTAGTCTGGCCAACATGGTGAAACCCCATCTCTACAAAAAATACAAAAATTAGCCGGGCATGATGGTGGCCTATAGTCCCAGCTACTAGGGAGGCTGAGATGAGAAGATGGCTTGAGCCCAGGAGGCAAAGGTTGCAGTGAGCTGAGATTGTGACACTGTGCTCCAGCCTGGGTGACAGAGCCAGACCCTGTCTCAAAATAAAATAAACCTAGAATTAATATTTAAACTAACCATAGGTATTCTTGGTCCTTCCAAAATTTTGTGTCTTTATAGAGATATATTCAAAGGATGATGGAAGTTCATTTTATAATCTTACAAAACTTAAAGATGAGACCACTCTTAGCATGCTAAAGGTAAGTTTGAAATTGTTTTCAAACCATAATAAGTTAGTTACCAAAAATGCACTATTAGGCCCTGGATGGGCCTGCTATCAGAGTTATTCTTGCTCTTGTGAGAGCAATTACCTTTTCTTGCATAAGAATGGATTGGAGTCAGAGATGGAGTTTACTCCTCATGAGAAAAGTGGATGTCCAGTTTTGACTTCACAACCTGATTAAAGTGCTTCAGAAAATATGATTTGGCTGGGCATAGTGGCTCACACCTGTAATCTCAGCACTTTGGGAGGCCGAAGTGGGCGGATCACCTGAGGTCATGAGTTCAAGACCAGCCTGACCAACATGGAGAAATCCCGTCTCTACTAAAAATACAAAATTAGCCGGGTGTGGTGGTGCATGCCTGTAATCCCAGCTACTCAGGAGGCTGAGGCAGGAGAATCACTTGAACCCAGGAGGTAGAGGTTGCAGTGAGCCAAGATCGCACCACTGCATTCCACTCTGGGCAACAAGAGCGAAACTCCATTTCAAAAAAACCCCCAAAAAACATGATTCACTATTTGGTGGAATATAAGTATTCAATGCCCTGTTTATCATTTCCCAATAATAGTGATGACAATGGCAACAACAGCTTTTGCATGATTATTTAATTTTTATAACTTAATGATGTAGGTAGTAATCAGTTTTGAACTGTGCTGTGCTGAACCATGAGAAAACTGAGACTTAAACATCTAACAATTTGACTAACATCATACAACTAATAAAATATAGATCCAGGAGGACTGCATCTGTTTGATTCAAAATCCACATCCACGTTCTTAAACATTATGCTAAATTGCCCTAATATTTATGTAATATTCACTGCTCTGCACAAGTACATTTTTAGTGGCCTGTCACTTGAAAGATTGGTTGGTCCCTTTATCTTCTGCCATGTCAGGTTGCTATTTACTATTGATTGTCTACTGTAAAAATCTCAATATCTTCACATTACCAACTAGGTGACCATACTGTAACTTGAAATACAGTTGATCCGCATTATTCACAGATTCTGTGTTTGCTAATTTACGGATCTACTGAAATTTATTTGTAGTCTGAAAATCAATACTTTTGGCCCTTAGTTGGCTATTCGTGAAGACATACAGAGCATAGAAAAATTTGAGCTGCCCAATCACACATTCCCAGCTGAGTCGAACAAGAAGATGCTCTGACTTTTTGTTGCCACTCTCGTACTATAAACAAGTGTCCTTTTCATGGTCTGTTTAGTACCATGCTTTTTGCATTTTTGTCAATATTTACAATGACCCTCCAGCATAGTGCTGAAGTGCTGTGGAGCATTTCTAAGTTAAGAGGGCTGTGATGACCCGGAGAAACTATGTGTGTTAGCTAAGCTTCCTTCAAAAGTGAGTACTATTGGCTGTGAGTTGCAGGTTAGCGAATTAACAGTATATGTTAAATATACTGTTATATATCCTTAGCCACAAACACACATTAAACAAGGCTATGTATTGAGCAGTTAATGAAAATGTTGTGACCAGAGGCTCTCAGGTACTTTTCTCCATATCTCCCCTAGGAGCAATGGCTCAGTGTCCAGTAATCAGTGTTTGCGAGAACTTTATAGAACATAACTACTGTGAATAGTAAGCACCAGCTGTGCATAAAAGAAAAAGTCACTGTCGTTCATGCTGATGCTTGCTTTCACCTTCCTTTTCATTTTCTGTTGCCTTTTTCCTTTTTGCTGAACTCTCTTCTCTGATGATTAGATACAGAGTTCCTTTTTGGTCTTCCGTTCATTGTTATTTTTCAGTACATGAAAAATATTTGCTAAAGAAGGAAGAGACATTATTTGTATTATTTCTGAACTCAGTCATGTATGGTATCCTTTCCTTAGTCGATGTTACTGATGGAAGCTGAGGACAGGTTAAACTTCCTTCTGTCCGAGGTGGAACAGAAGAGCCTGTCTCAGTGCTCCGCTGGCGAGCTGGAGATTGTGGTGGAGGCCAGGCTTCAGCTGGCTGCAGTTGCTCTGCAGAGGCACCGGGCAGCATACAGGTACGTCTCTCCATGCACAGGGGAGGGATACCTTTGAAGAGAGATTCCTCACCCTAGTTTGTTAAATAGACTTAAATTTTATGTAAGTTTTAGAAATTCCTGTATCCATAGTTTGCTTGCTTTTTATTATTCAGGGAAGTTTTCATACATGATTACATTTGAAATTATAGTTCTGGCTGGGTGCAGTGGCTCATGCCTATAATCCCAGCACTTTGGGAGGCTGAGGCGGGCAGATCACTTGAGGCCGGGAGTTGGAGACCAGGCTGGCAAACATGGCGAAACCCCATCTCTACTAAAAATATGAAAATTAACCAGGCTTTGTGGCGGTGCCTGTAATCCCAGCTACTTGGGTGGCTAAGGCAGGAGAATCACTTGAGCCCAGGAGGCAGAGGTTGCAGTGAGCTGAGATCGCCCCATTGCACTCCAGCCTGGGTGACAGAGCGAGAGTCTGTCTCAAAAAAAAAAAAAAAAAAAAAAATTACAGTTCTCAATTAAGCGATTATTTATGAAGGCACACAGCTGGGTTGTTTAATTTCATATATAGAATGAACAAATTCACAAGACAGGGATGCCCTCTCTCACCACTCCTATTCAACATAGTGTTGGAAGTTCTGGCCAGGGCAATCAGGCAAGAGAGAGAAGTAAAGGGTATTTAATTAGGAAAAGAGGAAGTCAAATTGTCCCTGTTTGCAGATGACATGATTGTATATTTAGAAAACCCCATCATCTCAGTCCAAAATCTCCTTAAGCTGATAAGCAACTTCAGCAAAGTCTTAGGATACAAAATCAATGTGCAAAAATCACAAGCATTCTTATA
>NW_012100488.1:910474-922096 GCF_000951045.1 Mandrillus leucophaeus | reverse complement strand
AAAGACTTGGAACCAACCCAAATGTCCATCAATGATAGACTGGATTAAGAAAATGTGGCACATATACACCATGGAATACTATGCAGCCATAAAAATGGATGAGTTCATGTCCTTTATAGGGACATGAATGAAACTAGAAACCATCTTTCTGAGCAAACTATCATAAGGACAGAAAACCAAACGCGGCATGTTCTCACTCATAGGTGGGAATTGAACAATGAGAACACATGGACACAGGGTGGGGAACATCACACACCGGGGCCTGCCAGGGAGTGGGGGAAGGGGGGAGGGATAGTATTAGGAGAAATACCTAATGTAAATGACGAGTTAATGGGTGCAGCACACCAACGTGGCACATATGTACATATATAACAAACCTGCACGTTGTGCACATGTACTCTAGAATTTAAAGTAAAACAAAACCAAAAAAAGTATATAAAAAAAGAATGAACAAATTAACAATGCTTTGATTTTTTAAATACATTTAATTTACTTTTTAAAAAGACTAAACCTTTTTACAAATAAAGCCTAAAATTGTTTTTTTCTAAAACATTGAATTAAAATATTAAAAACAAACCTATTTTGAAAAAGTAACAGTTTCTGCATCATATTGCACTGAACTATTTAAGAAACTTGTAGGTGGCTAATTATTTAAATGTGCTGCAATTGTTAGTGTCAGCTCTTTCATTTAGTTTGTTCATCGACCTATTTATTTAGTCAACCAGTATCTGTTAACTCTGTCACTGCCGGACTCTGATCTAGGCAGTGAAGATATAAAGATGCATAGAACACAATTTCTGTATCCATATACTCACAGATATATAAGCAGTCAGGTAGAGTAGTAAAAATAATATTATAGTGCTTTTTTCATATTTAATAATATGGAAATCTACATTCAAGAGTTTCTCCATGCCATTTGTGATAAACACTTCTATCATGAGGTCCTCTGACACATTCAGTAATGATCCATCTAATAATGCATACATTTCTTATCATTCATTAATTCATTAAAAAATAAGTTTGTGCACCTTCAATATGCTAGGCACTGTTCCAAGCTCCTGGCAGGTATCAGTGGCCCAATACTCATATATACAATCTAGACAAAATATATGACAATACTTTCCAAAATCTTGCCCTATATTCTAATAGATAATAAACATGCTGACAATAAACTATAAATGCAAGTAAATTACAGAGTGTGGGCAAAAATGATAAGTGCTGGGGGAATATAACGAGTAGAGATTGGAGGGGGAGGAGTTACCATTTTAAAATTGTGTGGTTGTAATAAAGAGTGTGACTCCATTTTGATGTTTGATGGCTGCCAGCTTTCAAGCCCGACCACTCCCCTTCTCTTTCTGCCCCCGACCTGAGCAAGCAGATAAGAAAGCCCATCTCTTCCCTCCTTTGGTGTTAGTGGAAAGTTCAAGCCATGTAAGTCCTGGCCTGTGTGCAGGAACTCTTACCCCAGTGCCACCCACCAACCACCATAAAACTCCGAGCCAGTCTCTTTTCCTTGCTCTCTCCATACATTTTCCCACCTGTTTGGGAACCTGCTCTGGTCTTCTTGGAAGGTCTCATTATGTGAGCAGTACCCTCTTTCATACCCTCTTGACGTGTGTGTATGTGGGATCAGTCGTGACATCTGAACCACATTTTGGGTGGTCAGGGAAGGCTTCATTGATGAGGTGACATCTGAACAAAATACTTAAATGAGAAAATTATCCATGCGAATATATCTATAGAGAAAGTGTTACAGGCCATGGAAACATGCCTGATACACGTTTGAGGGACAGCTCAAGATCTCTTGTGGCTAGGGTGGAGTGAGTGAGGGGCAGAGTTGCAAGGGAGATCTGCAGAGAGGTAACTGGTGGACAAGAACATTACATAGGACCTTTTGGCCAGGGTAAAGACTGACCTTGAGTGAAGTGGGGAGTCATTGTAGAGTTTTGAGCAGAGGAGGGACATGATCTGATTTTCATTGTAAAGGGATGGCTCTTGCTGCTAGTATGAGAATTGATTATAAGAGGAAAAGGGTGTGAAAGCAAGGAGATGAATTAAGGAGGCTATTATAATAACGGAAATATGGTGGTGGTTCTTACCAGTGTGATAGCACTGGAGGTAATGAGAAGTACTCGGATTCTGAGTAAATTTTGAAGGTAGAGCCATTCGATTTTACAGATACTGAATATAAGTTGTGAGAAAAAGAGAGGAGTCAAAAAAGAAGTGGTCGTTAACTGAAATGGGAAGATTGTGGGGGTGCAGCTTATTTAGCGGAAGCATCAGGGGTTAAAATTTGAATGCATGTAGTTTGAGATGTCCCTTAGATGTACAATTGAAGATGTCAAGTATTCTGAGAGTCTTTAGAATATAGGCAGTGTTATTCAAATGTTCCCAGCACAAAGAGAAGATAAATGTGTAAGGTGATGGATATACCAATCACCACTATTTAATTATTACACATTATGTAATGTATCAAAATATTTTATGTACCCTGGAAATGTATATGTCTATTAAGCATCAATAAAAAATACAGTGATAAGAATGATACAAATTTAAAAGTACAGTATAACAACTAAAAAAAAAATAAAGACAGCATTTTAATACTGGATGAGTTCCATTAGAGAGCATAAATGGATGGAAGAGAGAAAAGGACCAAGGACCAAGCCCTGAGTTTTGTATTCCAACTTTATGAGACTGGGGAGAAAATGAGGAACCAGGAAAGGGGACTGAGAAGAAGTGACCAGTAAGATAGAAGAAAACCAAGAGATCATGGAATCCTGAAAGCCAAGTGAAGAAAGTGATCGAGGAGAATGGAGTGACCAACTGTGCCACAAGCTTCTAATA
This sequence comes from Mandrillus leucophaeus, assembly GCF_000951045.1. Lineage (NCBI taxonomy): Eukaryota > Metazoa > Chordata > Mammalia > Primates > Cercopithecidae > Mandrillus > Mandrillus leucophaeus. Next base: position 919,252 of record NW_012100488.1, on the reverse strand, counting down.
GATTGAGTAAGGTAAGGATAGAGATTTGGACCCCTGGATTTAGCATGAAGGCCAATGGTGACCTTCACAGGAGTAACTTTAGAAGATGCTTGGGAAGGATTATGTTTAGAGAGATTTATGAGAGAGTGGGAAGAGATAAATTGGAGCCCACAGATAAAGATGATTCTTTAGAAGAGTTTTACTATGAAGGAGAGTAGAGAAAGATGGCAACTGCAATTGGTAGAAGTAGGGTGAAGACAAATTCTCTTGAGATGAGAGAGATGATAATGAAAAAGACCCAGTACAGAGAGCAAATGTGATGTTCTGATATGATTGGCGCACAGTAGACTGGGAGGCCAGTCCAGTCTTCTCTTTTTCTCTAATACAGAATAAAGTTATCCTCTACTTTGGGAATACAGAATAGTCTCTGGGGGCTAGCCAGGAGACTAGCTGCCTGCCAGGAACACAGATGCAAAAAGTCACCCAAGATAAATCAGTTCCCCAGGCTGATGCCATTAGAAATTGTGGGGTCCAAATTGGCATCATCCATGAAATGCAGAAACCCTGAAAAGTTAGTTTAAAATGGTCCTGACATCATAGAGCTGGAGCAGAGGCAAACCCTGAACAGTCTCATAGAGGTTAACCCAGGAAATGCAAGACTTCCATGGAAAAAAACTCCCACCAAAGATAGCACCGAGTCAAATATTACAAATCAGATGAAGAAACAGTCATAACAGAGAGTTAGCAGACACAATAAATGGCAGACTTCACAGCCCAAGAAATAAACTGTTCAAAGATAGGAAGGATAGAAGAGAATCTACAAAGCAACAATGAGACAACATAAAATGAATTTGGAAAACAGCCAAATAGAAATTCTATAAATGAAAAAATATAGTCACTGAATGAGAAAAGAAATGATCAAGTTAGATGAAAAATATTTCTCTCCTGATTTTTTTCATTTATAATGAAATTCCATACATTAAACCCCATTCAAACTGAAATTTGGAAGAGGAGTTACATTTAAGACTTTGAGACTGTCATTCTCTTTAAACAGGAGAATCCCACTTATGTGTTTCCCAAAGGGGAAATCAATTCAGCAGAAATCCTCGTTTGCTTTGATTGGAAACATATAATCATCTCATCAGTATAAGCCCACAAGCTTTGACTAAAGACTGTTCCATGACTAACCACATCTAAATCTAGATGACAGCAGAAGTTTTGGGAGATTTTTAAGTTTTTGTAGTTTTTAAGCAGTGATGAAAATCTGTAAGGAATGTTTGGAACAGTGATTCTCAAAGTGTGCTCTGCAGATCTCTGGGGGTGTCTCCCAGACCCCCTGGGCGTAGGGGTGTACATGAGGTCAGAACCATATGAATAAAACTAAGACAGCATTTTCCTTCTTCACTGTGTCTTTCACGTTGATGCTGCAGAAGCAACAATGATAAGACTTCTGGCGCCTCACCATGAATCAAAGCAGCAGCCCCAAACTGTACTAGTAGTCATTGCTGTCTTCACTCCTGCACACTTGTAATTTTAAAAAATGCCAGTTTCACTTAAGAATGCCCCTGGTGAGGTAGTAAAATCTTGCGCTTGTAAGTCTCTCTCCTTGGATATGTATTTTTAACATCTTATGGGAATATTATAGGGAAAATATGCCTAGGTATGTCTGCTGCTTATGAAAGCTGATGGTTGACTTGAAGAAGAATGTGTGTGATTGAATTGAGAGTTGGACAGGCTGCTTTCTACATGGAATACCATTTTCACTGGAAAAACAACGGACAAACTGTGGTTATTCAGACTTGAGTATTTGGCAAACATTTTATTGAAAATGAGCAAAGTGAGTATGCCACTTCTAGGGAAAGAACTGATAGTATTTGTTGCCAATGATAGAATTTAAACTTTCACAGGAAAACTAGAAGTTTGGGAGACTTGTATGAGCCACCACAAGCTTGACAATTTTCTAATGTTTAGATTTTTTTCTGTCAGACTGGTAGGAATACTAAAAACATGACTTTTTAAAATATTGCATAATAAAATGCTTCAACATTTGGCGGATCTATATAACTCAGGGAGACAATATTTCCTAAATGACTGATGCATGTTACAAAATCCCAGTGAACAAGATAGAGCAGTAGATTTTAATGGAACAAAGTAGGAAAAGTTCATCAATATGTGGTATTAGATTCTACATTGCAACAAACTTTAAAAAAAAACTATCACTTATCACATGATAATTGTCACTTTGCTACTACGTTGGTGTAGTATCAAAGAAGAATATTAAAACAGTTATTTGAAGCAGCTGTTAACGTACTTCTCCCATTTCCAATGACTGCGTGACTCCTAATCTTCATACACTTCAGCCAAAACAATATTTTACAAAAGACTGAGTGTAGAAAAAGACATGAACAATCTTGTGTTAAGTAAGGGTGAGTGTGTGTGTGTGTGTGTGTGTGTGTGTTCAGAGTCTTGCTCTGTCACCCAGGCTGGAGTGCAGTAGCAGGATCTCAGCTCATCGCAACCTCTGCCTCCTGGGTTCAAGCGATTCTCCTGTCTCAGCTTCCTGAGTAGCTGGGACTACAGGTGCACGCTATAACGCAGGCTAATTTTTGTGTTTTTAGTAGGGGTGGAGTTTCACCATGTTGGCCAGGCTGATCTCAAACTTCTGACCTCAAGTGATCCACCTGCCTTGGCCTCCCAAAGTGCTGGGATTACAAGCATGAGCCACCATGTCTGGCCACTTGGTAGTTTGTTTTTTATTAAACCAGACATTAGAGAGATCCATGGCATTCTTCTCATGAACTTTTTTGAAAATATAATTGTTTGCATAAAATATTTTATTTATGTTAACATGTAATAGGTTTACTATTTTTATTTGAAGAGGATTTAATGTTAAGGAAACTAAGACAATTTTAGCTGAATTTCTAATGTTGGCAAATGTTGATGGAGCTCTTTTGGGTTCTCAATAATTTTTAGAGGTATAAAGAGGTGCTGAGAATAAAAAACTTGAGAACCACTGGCTTAGAATATTGTCACATGTATAGCTATCTTTAAGGACATATGATAGTTGATGGTAGAATAGGCTTAGCATAATAACATACCATTTTCCCCATTGGAGTTTGAAGGGAGAATAAATTTTTACTATATAATTCTCTATAGAACTTTTTTTTTTTTCCTAAACTGTGTGTCGGAGAGCAACAGCAGCCCTAGAAAATATTTATCATTTACCTTCATTCTTTCTGCAGCTCTCTGTGTATCCTATACCCTTTTGGTATGAAGGATATGAGTGGTTTTTATTCTTTTTAGGGAGGAAGAATGAAATGAGAAACTAAAAATTACAAAATGGCTATAGAAAGGACTGTCATAATAGAACTTTAGTTTGAAAGCCAGATAGACATATGCAAATAGCGTGCAAGTATATCAGAATAGCTCCTATTTTAAATACATGAACCTGGCCCTTGGGACAAACCTGCAGAAAACTTTGATGTTATTGCCTTTTTTGGAGCAGAGTTGTCATTTAGGGGAAGCCTACTGTCAAGATGAATGAGTTTTTCTCATGTGAACTTTACCCCCTGTGAGCTTCTGTTTGGGCACTGCTGAGAGTGTTGGACAGTCCCTTTTCCAAATGATGGTTAGCTTGACATTTCATGATACTTCTAATAAAATTATGTGTCAAAGAAATTGAAAGGCACATTCCCTAGGGTGACAGGTAGAGTGAGCCGCATAGATTTTATGAGAACAAACTGACCATTTTTGTCATGAATGTTAATAAGAAATAAATGGGATCAAAGTTATTCAAATTGTATTTCTACTTCTTCTAGGCTGCCTCTTTCTTTCAAAATCCTGTGGGGTTTGTTTTAATAAGTGTTCCTTCCTATTCTCCTTTATATTTAATCTATTGTTTAAATGGAAAAATATTTGGGCCTTTTAATTTTGTGTCAGAATGAAATTTTCTTTTGGGATTTTAGACTGTTGGCAGTAAGTAATCCTTGCATACTTTCTATCTGTCTAGTGTAGTGGAGAAACAAGAAATTTTCCATTCTGCAACTGAGCAGTACCAAGTGGATTTGGACATACTGTTTGTCTTATGTTTTATTCATTAAGTTTTTGGGTTAGCAAGATGCCAAACCGCACAGCTTGTTTCTCTTAAAATCAGAATTTGGGTTTCAAAATGAGAAGAATGGAATGGGTACCATTTTCTTTTTCCAGGGTTTTCTATCAGCCATGCTGAGTTAGCCTTGGAAGCTACTGAGTAAATGAGGTGCCTCTGAAATGTGTGTAGCCTTGAGGGAGGAAGAGTGTGGGGAGGGCACGTTTCCTGTGTACACACTGTCTCCATGCTATGTGTGTTGTTGTTGTTGTTATTTTCTTGGTTAGTTTTATTTTAAATAAAAAATAAGTTAATTACGGTATCTTAGAAAATGTTCTACAAATATCTAAACCATTTTAATGGCTCAGCAAAATCTTGAGAGTTTAAAATTCAGTAACTGCTAAGAGATTGGGATGTTAACAAATTAGAAAAAAAAAATCAATTTAGTCTCTCCTCACCTCTCCTGGGCAATTCAATACACTAAGAATGATAATGGCTAGCATGCATTACGTGCCTCTGTTTGCCAAGCACTCCTATTTGCTAAGCACACTCCATGCTTACTAGAATGTCAGCTCCATGAAGGCAAAGATTCTTGTTTGTCTTCTTTACTACTGTATTCATAGCCCCTAGATTTCTTCCTGGCCCATAGCAGATGCTCAATATGTACTTTTGGATTATTATAGGATTAAATAAGATCTTTATTTTATGAAAGGATCTTATTTAATCCTTATAATAATCCCATGTCATGAAGTTTGCACTGTTATTATCATCATTACCGCTTTATAGATGATGAGATTGATAATTGGGGTTCCCAAGATCACACAGTTAATATATGGCAAAAGTGGGATTTGACCTCTCTCTCTCCAGTGTATGAATTCTTAAAAATTAGGTTATTTCACATGAACTAAAAAGTTTTTTTTAAGTAGAAAAAAGTACAATTAAATAAGAGAATCTCTAGAAAGATGTATTTCTAAAATTACAACTGACTACAAAGAAAAATGTCAACTGATTTAATCTGTGAAATATTTTAATTTTTATAAGTACAATAACAACAAAAACAATTACACCAACAATACATGGAAAAACAAGACTTTACTTCCAGTAAATATGACAAATAGTTCCTTTCATTTTTACATAAAATTGCTGATAACATTGATAAAAAGACACTGTTGATAAATGGTCAAATACCATAAACTTTTCATCAAAAAGAAGAAATTATAACTAGTATGTGTACACCTGGAAAAATATCTATCCACTTACAAAGTGAAGTTAAAGCAATGAATGAGGTCCAGATTTCTACCTGAAAAATAGCATTGGGGTAGTATTCCCTGATAGGTTCTCTACTAACTTCCCATTGAAAGACATGTTGCCCCACGGAGATAGAAAAATACAAAAGCTTTAATAGAATTGAAAACTAAGCATAGTAATTCAACTTTTGTAAGAAATGGGAAAACTTTTTTTCAAATGGTACCCATAGATGAAGATGGAGTCAGAACCACAAGGGATCATCTACATCCACTTTATTCCCTAAAACGAGCAGCATCGTGGGCCAGGAAAGAAGAGTGGTCCCTCTACCTTCTAAGCGCATAACTCAGAAGGGATTCACCATCCAAAAACCTGGGCAGGTACCCTAATACTGTGCAGGGGCTTAAGGAACTACTCCAGCCAACAGAAGAGATCTGTCTCATAGTTAAGACTGAGGAATGAGGCAGTGATTCTGTAAAAATGACTAGTGGTGGGTACTGGAGCTAGTTTGGGCTCAGTGTAAATAATGATAAGTTTGCATAACTGAAAACAGATGTCAAAACTAATTCCTGAAAAAGGTGATAAAGTATAAAGATAACTAACAATGACTTGGGGATAATATATCAGATTATAATAACCAAGTGGATGTGGGAGAGATAGGGTAATTAAAAATTATGAAATTCTTCATCCTATATGTAGGGAATCAAAATATGTTGGTTCATTTTATGCATTGAGAAATAGAGAAGCAGAGTAGAGAAATTATGTTTTTAAGATGGATTAATGGAGAAGTGTGTTTTGGAAAATATTAAACATAACTGCTATTAGAATCTAAACCAGAATATATATATTTCAAATCAGTGTGGAAAATAAAAGGGAAATAGTCTTATGGCAGAAGACACAAAAGAAAGGAAAAAGGAAGAATACACTCAGAAAGCATAAAATAATAGAAGAAAACAAGGCATGTTTATTATGCCCATAAATGTAAAATTGTTGAAACACACTGGATTTGTGAGGATGTTTTGGTTGCAAGTGACAGAATCCCAGCTTCTGCCAAATCAGCCAAAAGGGGAAACTTTCTGATTCATGTGACTACAAAGCTGGTGAAGACAGATGTAAGGATGGGCCTGAGGGTTTACTGAGAGCAAAGGCTTGAGTGCTCCTGGAATCACCTAATTCCATCTTCTTTCTTTCAGCCTTATGTGTTAGCTTTATTTGATCAGGTTGGCCTCCTCTACAGTGCTGGATACATGTCTGCCACTAGATCAAGACTTCGAATGCTCCCAAATTTACTACAGAGAGAGCACAAGACTGTCTCTTGCTTCAGGTTCAGATACCAGGGAAGCTGACTGGCCCAGCTTGGCTCATGTGCTCATCCCTGGTCCCAAGCACCATGGCCAAGGAGGCAGGGTCATGAAAGAATACGGAAGCCCTCACTAAGAACTAAGAAGAGGGGGTAGGCAAAAGAAGGAGAATAATGTCCCAGAAGGATGGGATGTTTGATGCTTTTCTTAGAACAGAAAAAGAATGCTACTCAAAGTAGTAAATATAAAATTGAACTATAAATCACTGTCAAAAATGGTCCAGACATCTTTAAAACGAAAAGGATTTTTTAGTTATCAAAGATACTAAGAAAAGGTAAAGAAACAAAGATGGCAATATCAGTATTATGCTAAGTAGGATGCAAGGCAAAAAGCATTGAACTGCACCAAGAGGACCATTGATATTGATGAAAGGTACAGTCAACAGTGACTATATAACAGCCATAAATATGGCACTAACTCTATCTGGATAGCAAAAATTCAACAAAACCAAACTTGTTAGAAACTGTGAAAAGACAGATGGTGTCATGGAATAACGAATGGAGGCTCAGGGGCTGATTGCCTGAGTTTTGAACCTGGCCCCTCTTTCTAACTATGTGACTTGGATCAAATTATTTAACATTTCTGTGTCTTCATTTTCTAATCTGGAAAATAGGGATGATAATAGTACATGTTGAGTATCCCTTATCCGAAATGCCTGAGGGAAGAAGTGTTTCAGAGTTCAGATTTTTGGGGGGGATTTTGGAATATTTGCATTATTCTAGTTGAGCATCCCAAATCTGAAAATTTGACATCTGAAATGCCTTGACTAGCATTTATTTTGAGTGTCATGTCAGCACTCAAAAAGCTTTAGATCTTGAATAATTTTTGATTTTTGGATGTGGGATACTCAACTTTTATTTATATTCCTTGTAGGCTTGTGGTGTGGAGTGAATGAATTTATTCACAGAAAGTGCTTAATAGAGTACCTGTCAGGTGGGAAACACTTGGTAAATACCAGTTATGATTTTTTTTTTAAGGATTTTGGGGAAAAAAGACCATTTCTGTGCCTAATGTTAGCACAATATTTTCAGTTTTTAATATAACATATTGACCAAAAATATAGGCTTTAGAAATGTAATTTAAACACTGAGCATATGTACCCATTCTGAGAGCCTTCTTACAGGATCCATGAGCACTGATGAAGGTGAACATACACTGCACCAGAATCTCAGTGACTGATCCAAAGGAGGAGGGAACACGGATTGCAGCCTGGGGATTGGGAGGGCCCTGGAATGTGTAAATCTGATTTACAGCTTGAAGAAATCACTGTGGGTGCTGTATGGAGACCAGGACTGCAAGGGCAAGAGTGGTAGCAGGAAACTGGTTAGGAAGCTACTATGGTCATCCAGCTTGGAGATGATGGCGGCTTGGATGAAGGCGTTAGCAGTGGAGGAGATGAGGGAGCCCTATTTGGAAGGCGAAGCCTGTTGATGGATTGAATGTAAAGTGCGAGTCACAGAGAGGAAGCCATGGCAACTACTGGGTTTTGCCTGTGGGATGGAGGACGCGGATGAGGAGTGGGTTTGGGTGGAGGAGACGGAAGCGAGGGGGGTCTGCTTTTAACTTGCTGTTACTGGTCTCCTAGGACTGTTGTAGCAAAGTACCAAAAACTGGGTGGCTAAAAGCTAGGAATTTCATTGTCTGACAGTCCTCGAGGCAAGACTTCTGAAATCAAGGTGTCAATGGGGCCACACTTGTTCTGGTGGCTCTAGGGGAGAATCCTTGCTTGCCTCTTCCGGCTTCTGGCATTTGCCGGCAGTCCTTGGCGTTTCTCGGCTTGTAGGTGCATCAGTCCTGTTGCATGGCGGACTTCTCCCTGTATGTCTTCACATCAGCTTCCCTCCGTGCATGTCTGTCTATGTCCAAATTTCCACCCCCTTCTTATTTTTTGAGACGGGGTCTCACTCTGTCGTCGGACTGGAGTGCAATGGCGCGATCTCGGCTCACTGGAACCTCCGCCTCCTGTATTCAAGCGATTCTCCTGCCTCAGCCGCCCGAGTAGCTGGGACTACAGGCGCCGCCACCACTCCCGGCTAATTTTTTTGTATTTTTAGTAGAGACGGGGTTTCACCATGTTAGCCAGGATGGCCTCGATCTCCTGACCTC